>NW_009602350.1:0-29082 GCF_000690535.1 Cariama cristata | reverse complement strand
TTGTTATTTTTTTCATTTATCCTGTTGCTTGGTGTTGTGTACTCAGATCTATTTTGTCAGGCATATGACGAAGGTTTCCCTCGGGTCCTGGGTGCAGTGGCTTAGACCAATCCCATGGAGACTGCTTTCCTTTTTTTTTAATAGTTCTTGCAGACACATCTATCAATATTTCAGCCTCTAGTTTTTTTTTCCCCAGACCTTCTAAAGGCCAGGGCCATGCATTATGTGGAATTATTTATGGATCTAATGTCAGTAACAGCTGGTTAATATATGTGCCACTTTTCTGAAGACTGCTTTAAAGTGATCCAGGGGCCAGGGCAATTGCTGGCAACCCGACAGCCACCCCTGCTCCTTTCCTAGGGCCTCCCTTTTCCACGGCACGACAGGCAGATTAGAAGCATCCAGCAATGCTGTATACTCGGGAAGTTATCAGTAAACTGATGATTAAAGACTGGCACTTCGCAGCCACTGGTAAATAACATGAAGTAGCTGATGGCTGAGGTTCACGTTTACTGGTATTATCAGGCAGTGGCAAAGGCCATCATAGTAAGAGCCATTTGTTTTGTAGCACTGGAGAGCTGTTAGACCCAGTTGGGTGGCAGACAGGCAGTAAGGTCTGAATTCTGAGGGTGCTCTCAGTATTTCCATGAGTCTTCACTGATTTGCACACCAGTGGATTCAACCTGCAGCCTTTTGTTCACTTACTTGTTAAGATGGTAATGATTTAGGCAGTACTGTGGGACTACGAAAGATCTAGTGGCTTAAGGAAGCAAAAGGGGAAGAAAATTCTTAAGTTTCATTTGTAACTTGAAATTATTATTCATTTTGATAAGGGCTGGTAGGACAACGTTTTTTTTTCTGGTCAGTGAAACCTGAATCAATTAGGACTGCCTTTAGCTGTGTAGAGCTTAAAGTATGTGCTGTCTATGGTGTCACATTTGAAGGGTTAGCCTATTTAGCCTATTTATTAGTCCTCTGGTGCCTCTGTGTCTGAAAATCTGGATGTGCTCCAATCTCCCCACTCTTCCTGGCTGATGGCATCCTTGTTAATGTCTCCCGAATCTATAGCCCAAGGTCAGAGGATGCAGTGAATTCAGAATCGATTCGTTGGAGGTGATGGCAGTCAGGCGATGGCAAGCGAAAGAAACTTCTTTCCCGTGCCCCATTGCCCTCTAATGGCTAGTGTTGGCTTTGCACAGCCAAGTGGGCAATTCAGAGGGCCAGGTTAAGAGCTACTGAGGAAATTGGTCTGTTGTGATGGTCCAGCGTGCGCCTTATTTTCAAGAACACCCCCCCACCCCCTCAACCGTTCACAGTGAAGATTGGTTTGGGGATGCAAAAGATTTGCGCTCTCTTGGTAGCACCATCCCTCAGAGACACATGGAGGGCGGGAAAAGAAGGATGAAAGAGGGCAGTAAATTCAGACATTAAAAAAAAAAACAAACCAAAAACCACCAAAGAGAAAAAAAGACCTTTTTTGTTTGGTTGGTTGTTTTTTTTGTTTGTTTTGTGTTTGCTTTTTTTTTTTTGTGTGTGGGGGGTTTTGTTTTTTTTTTTTCCCCATGGAGTAAGGGGAGATGGAGGAGTGGAGTGCTCATTCATACTAAGAAAACCCCAACCACCCCAAAGCCAGTGGTAAACTGCTTTGCTTTTGGACTGGGAGCAAGAGAAGGGTCTGGCGCATGGCTCCTGCCTAGCAGATGCAAATTCAGTCAGTGTCAGTTCACTGGTGGTGATTGCACTCTGCCAAAATCCCTTCCATATTTCCCTGTTTGATGCCAGCAGGTGAGCTTGCTGCTCTGCTGTGTCGTGTGTGGGGCAAGGGACCCTGATCTAGGAGTAAGGGAACAGCTAGGCCCGGATCAGACTACTGCAGTTTGGTGAGAAGTGTGAGCCTACCGAAGGAAATGCATCTGACGAACTAGCCCTCTGGGGCTACGTACTGCAGGCTCTTGAGAACTGGAGTGCTGAAGATGTCTTCAGTTTTCTTGGGTTCGCTTTCCCCTTGCAGTGGAGGCTTTTTAACAGCAGATGTCACGTTTGCATAGCGGAACAATAGATGTGCAAGGCCTGGCTGGAACGGCAGCACAGGTGCTCCTTCGAAGGAGATACTGTCACCTGTCCTATGGATGCTGGGGAAAAGCTGTAACTCATAAACTGCTATAAGTGTGCGCCCTTACACACTTTTGTTGGGTTTCTACTGCAAGGCACTGCTGAAGATGGATGCTTGGCCTCAGTACAGCACTTGCAGTCTGCAGGGGTGTGGGTTTTGCTTACTCAAAGTGTTCAGATACTAAGGAAGTTTGAGCCTGTATGGGTCAGACAGAGTACTGTTTTTTTTGTGGGAGAAAGTAAGCCCAAGCTCCATGGTTTGGGAGTTGAATTTCAGCAAGGTAATTAAGAAAAAGCAAGTCTCTAGACTTTAGTTTGCGTTAAATCTCTATATCCCTGGAAAATTCTTGAGTGTTTACAAGTGGAAAAGGTTGGAAACCATGAAGAAATAGATTTTAAGGTGGCAGAAAAATTGTGATGTGGTATCTTGTCAGCCCTTATTATAAATTTGATTCAGCTTTCCTGGCTAACTTGGCAAGGTTTGGCAATACCTGTGAATGACCTTTTGGTTCCAAATTGGGAGTTTTAGGGATTTGGCAATGTTACAAATGATCCCACTTGACGCTATTGTCATGTGTTTGATGTGCAAATGATTAAAAAATGAAACAACTACCTCCAGTTTAGATAGAATACTTCTAATACAGAAATCTTTGTAAATACATTAATAACAGTTCATGAAAAATAAATTCTGCATCTTTACACCATAGTCAAGTACAGATAGATTAAAATCCATTTCTGACTCAAATAAGAAGCAATTATCCAAAGCAGAGGAAAGCTATGCCTTTCCAATAAAATCTATCCTAAACTAAAAAAACCCACCTCGCTCTTCAAACTGAAGACTGAAATTTCATCACATCTGTGTTTTGCAGAGCCTACAGTACTTGATTGGCAACCTCAAAGCAAGCCTAGCCCAAAAGAAGAAATTGGGTTTTTATATACATTTCTGTGTTGGAGACAATGGATCTGCAGCATGCAGCTGCAGTAACCATCACTGTAAATAACAAGGCTCTGCATTTGAAAAGTAACTGTACAGTTACGTGTTCAGTATCCAAACCAGATTACGTGGAGCAGGATTTTAGCCGGTGTGAGCTGGTTCACCAACTTGAGTAGAAGGTTTCAGGCCCTCTGAGGATCAGGCTTTTTAAAAAGTCCTAATAGGCCCCGGTCAGAACCAAGTACAGGTAAAGGGGAGTATGCACAATGCTGGCCCAAGGCCCCAGATCTTGTTTGGGTAGTTTGGCAGCTGTGGGGTCTTCTCTAGCAAAGCCACTGTGCCCAAGGGCTGGAAACTGCCTTCCTCAGCCACGGTGTAATCGATTTGGATCTGTGTTCCGATTTTGATCCTGATCCAAGCCCAAATCCAGTTCAAACTGGAACCTCTATAAAATCTTGAGTACTTTGGATCCAGGGCAATTTTGTTTTTCTCTCGCTTGCTCTTCTTTTTTCTTTTTTCTTTTTCTTCTCCTGCCTGGTAAAATTTTTGTTCCTTGAAAAACACTTCTGTATGCTTTAACTTAAAAATATTGATGCCAACCACATGAATAATGTCAGTGCCAACGGTAACAATAGCATCAGTGCCAGCACCCTCACAGTATTAGTAACATCAGTGCCAACAGTATCATGCAGATGGATGCCAGCAGGCCAATAGTGTCAACAGTGCTGATGCCAACAGGCCAGAACGAATGAAGAACCCCTCAGTAATAAACCAGTGTGCAAAGCCTCATGCTGCGGTGTGGTCCCACAATAACAAACCCCTGTGCCCAGACGAGTTCTCATTAGTAACTTTACAATAACACACCCTGGTGCAAGAGCAATTAAATGAAAACACCAAGGTGTGTATATTCTGGAAGGGAGAAGTACTCAGATATTTCTGGAGCTGAGGGGCAAATGAAATAAATGATTAAGGATTTTGTTGACTGTGCTTTTCTATATTTTTCTGTCCAAGTGCAATGGTGGCAGCTGGAATTCTTCTTACACTGGCGCAACCTGAGCTCTGGGAGCATTTGCAAGCAGCAAGTGGTTTGACTCCTGTGTGCTTTGCTTTTGAGTGCATCTGCAGTTCTACCTACTCAACAGAGAAATCTTGTTTAGCAGGTAGTAAGGATTAATGAGAGAATCCGATCCAAACGGATCTTTCCAGCATCAGTGCATTTCCCCTTGTATAATCTTACTATTATTCCAAGGCTAGTTCAGTCTTTGAGGACACAAACTTTTCTCCAAAGGGCAGGAAGGATTTTTCTTTCTCTAGAACTCGCAACTTGCACGTGAAGGAGAAGGTCTGCTCTGTTGCTGAAGAGAGGGCTGGCAAAGATCCAGAAATGTTTGTAAATTGTAAACTTTTTGCTACTTGTAGCAGCCATACTTTCCCTGATCTTCTCCGATCTGTACTCAGAAAAGCAGTGTAGGTGCAGGGCATCCCAGTGCAGCCACATGTTGCAGTGGTGGCCTAAGAGTTAGGGTGTGTTAAGCAGCTTTCATAACTTACTCCCAGTTTACACCTCAGTGCAAGAAGCGATTCTGCTTTGTTTCCTTTTGGACAGTAGCTCGATGTCATCACCGAAGAGTTCCTTGCTGTTTGAAAACCAAACTTTTTCTTTCAAAGCAGCTGTCAGTCTGTTGTTCTCTTTTTAAAGAGAGCAGGAAGACTATCTTGGTTGCCTTTGTCAGAAGTGGAGGAATCAAGGGACGAACAAATTGTCCCTGAAAATTTCAGGATCTTGATCAGCCCTACTTCAGAAGCTTCATACTCTGGGGTTAATTGGAGGTTTTAAAGCCTACATGAAAAAGAAAGAGTTAAATCAGGATGTGCCTGGTGCAGTTTCAATGAATTACATCCCAAAAGAATTGCTATTCACATTTTAACTCAGGTTACCTTTAGTGGAGGTGGAGGTTTGCCTTTGGGAACTGGGAGGTGAGGGGATTTTCTCTCTAGTGCCTGTAACAAAAACGTAGTTTAAATGTCATTAGGCTTTCCTGTCTGAGCAGCTGCAGAACCTCCGCAGACCTCAAGTGCTGCTACTGTTATCGCATCTATTTACTACAGCATTTTCCTAGTGAAAAAACTAGAGGTGAATTAGATTAATCTGTCCACATACAAGAAGGCACAATAATGCAAATACACAAGATCTCCTGTTTCAGAAGACCACCGAGCTATTCTCAATGTTTAAATTCATCAGTATCAAGTATCCATGCTCAAGTAGACTGCTTGGGAAGCTAAAGCTGATCACATGCTCAAGGTGCATGTTGAGGAAAGCATCTCTAAAGACAGTGGGATTTAAATGTGTTTTTACAATCCAGCTGATACGTGGTTTGTTCTGGTGAGGTCCCCTCACAGGTGGCATCTTTAGAGACTACTACATCTCCACAATACAGGGACCATTGCAGACATCTGCAGGAGCAAATCTTTTGCATTGTGTTTACACCTGAAATCCCTCTTGGTTTGGACTCCATGTACTATTGCTAATGAGATGTGCTTGCAAAGGCTTACAGGACTCCTTGGCACAGATCAAATATAGCTTGTGCAGTTTAGGATTACATGGCAAAAAAGGTGTCTCTTATCCTAAAGTAAGTGTGATCTGATCGTGATTTTTTTAAATCGCTGTCAGAAACTGAAAATACTAATTGGGATCTGATAGTCATTTGCAGCTCAGATGAAAGATGTGAAAACTTGCAGGGTTATACTTACAAAAGTATCTTCTGTGTGAGAAGAGGTTGGTTTGGTAGGAGGAACAGGAGGTGGGGGACCTTTTGGCCTTATGGCAGGCTGTAAAAGAAGAGAATGTAGAACATGTTGACCCTATATACAGACTGTGTACTTATGCATCTGCATGTTCCCGTGGGAATGGGCAAGCTTGTGTTCTGTGTAAAAAGTGCATTAACAGGGGTAAAAGGATGTATTCATTTCAGAAGCAGGGATGCTTTATGCTATCTGGCCCTGAGAAAACGTGCAGGGCCTTATCTGGAGTGCAGTGATTTCCTCAACCTTTGAGATCAGATTGTCATTGCCGATCTCCACCGTGGTGTGAACGGGTATGTGGTATCTTCCCCTAAGCCGACATGAAAACAAAGAAATTCTCTGGAAGTACTTACCGTCTGAAGGTGTGGTTTGTTCTCCGGCGGTGGGGGTACGGGAAGAAGAAGTTTCTTATCATTCATCTGAAAACAGGGAATAGTTAAGTTGCATGGAGCCCTTATCTTGTGCATTATCTTTGCACGCCCCTTTACTGCAGACAGATTACTCAGGGGCTTAGTGCCATGTACTTTCCTTACTTCTCCCCATGCTGGGATTCGCAGCACTGTCCTCTGAGCTCCAGACAAGTGTTTTGAAACCCTCGTGGAAGTGTAGCACGCTTTGGCTGATGAGTTTTGATGTTTCAGTCCCTCTGTTCCAGTCCCAGGGAGAGTATAGCTGACCCAGCGCCTCCCTGCTCTTACCTTCTGGGCAGGTACCGCCAGGACAAGGTGTTCTCTGCGTCTTTGTTCTTGATCCACAAAGACTTGGTTTGTGGCTCCAGGTCCCCTTCTGGTCTGGCAGCTATGCAAATATTACATTAAATCTGTAAATTACTGTAAATCTTACTCTGACTGAAGTTAAAAACAAAACAAAAACCAAAACAAAACTTGCTGAAGTTGAATGCCTGCCTTATTCCTGTTGGTTTGATATATAGCCATGTCCTTCCTTCCTTCCTTCCTGCCTTCCTTTCTGTCTTCCTTTCCCCCCCTTTAGTTATTTAGGGTTGATCTTGAGAGCTACAGTTTTGTGTCATCAGTCCTCTCCCAACTATGGGATTTCTGAAACAGCTCAACAAAGGTCATGGACCAACTTCCTTGGCATTCCAATGTCTAATTCCCTCCACCCACTTTGAAAACCCCAGCTTAAAAAGTATCCAGAAGTTGCTTGTCCTTAGTTTTCTTTTTTCCTCAGTGGGGATATAAGCGTTTTACCTTCTCTTGAATACTCGGAAGCGGGTAAGCAACACTGCTGCAGCTGCTGTAACGGCGAGGACAACCAGCACACCGGCAACAATAGCAAAGCCTGTTAGGGAGAGAGAACACAAGTTGCTATTTCTTAAAAGATCCACTATTACTAGGCAGTTTCCCATCACAACCATTGGCAAAGTAATTTTTGTCACAAGGTCTAAACTCTATTTGTCTTCACTATTGCTCAAGCTTACAGCTTTTTCTTCTGTGCCAAATGGTGATGGAATGGAATATATATTCCTGCCATATTTGAAGACTGTGGTTATTGCCTAAGCTGTCCTTGGGTTAAACAAACCTAGCCCTTTCCATCTGTCCATCCTCAAAGGTCATTTCACTGTCATTCCTCTCCTCTTTCTCAAAGGGTGTTACCCAAAACTGGGTGCAGGCCTTTGACATTGTATACAATTTTCCTTCAACAAAGCTATTCTAAAGCCTCAACCAAACCATAATGTTGAGAGCTGACGGTGCTCTAGTGAGTGCGGAGAGAGGACAAAAGTATTTGATAACAAAGGCTTAATTTTTTTTTTTTTTTCCCCCCAAGCACATGGAAATCTGTACACAAAGTATTTTCCCTTAGAGGTAGATCAGTTAAAGGCCAACGCCATGCAGATGATAAAGACACGAACTTGCCCACCTCCCTCACAGCAAAGCCTCTGGGAGCTTGCCTCCAGTCAAATTTGACAGTGTGTGTCAAGTGGTCAAATATGGTGTGCTCCTTATCTCAGGATGGAGAAAGGAAAAGCCTGCTACTCTAAATAATCTTCTGGGTGTATCACTTCTGTCAGGTTAGAAAGAAAAATAGCTTGCTGGAGTCATTCATACAAGCTGCAGCGGCTCAAAGATGCACAGAAATCAGAGACCTAGATATGCAATGTTTGCAGAGAAACAGCCTGACACCCAGTGTGAGTTAGGGCTGTTTCACTGGAGTTAAAGCAGCTGGTTTCAGCCAGCGGATGACAGTACCCAGCGTGTGGCTGTACGGCACTTACGGGTGACTGCTGGTGAGCTGTCGCAGGTTGGTGGTGCCCATCCTTCTTCACACTGGCACTGCAGCTCGTGGTCACACACCTGCGGAAGCACAGAGCCGGGAATATCTTCAGTTTGGAAATATGAGTGAAACCGTGATGTCATAACGTTTTAGTAGCTCTGGATCAGGGTCCTGATAACCTTATTGAAGCTAGGTCTGGAAACCCCCTCTCATTTTACTTGGACTAAAATTTATCACAGAGAGTAGCAGTTTTGTACAGTAAAGGACAGGCCCAATTGTCTGCTGTTGGGTGCCTTTTGCAGGTGTTTCTGCAGGGACAGCTACAGTACAAGGCACAAAGCAGCGCAGCGGAGTTAGTCCTGATATCTGTAGGTCTCTGAATGTTCAAATAGGAGGAGCACAATTATCTTCCCAAAACAGAATAGCTGTGACTCAGAGGCAGGGTCAGACACAGAAGCTGTGCCCATCTCCTGTGATCTCCTTAGTAAAAATATTGATGTTATATCAGGTTAGATTTGCTTTCATAAAAATATAGGGAGCTTCTGACTCTACGATTTTTTGCAAATTCCTATCCCAATGACTTAAATACTGTCACCAGCAAGGTCTGTAGCTGATATGCATAATTTTCTTGGTGTTTTTTAAGTTAATAGCATCAAATGCTGGTATCTTACAGCATGTCCAGTACACTTGGCAGAGCAGTTGGTTGATCTAAAGACACCTTCAGCATAGACACATTCCCCATTGCTGCACACCTGAAAGGTACAGGGCAAATGTTAACCAAGTGATTTATAGCTTTCAGAACACGCAGAGCGTGCACATTATTGTGTAAAGTGATGAAGAGTAAAAGGAGGCATAGAAACAGATCTGCGAATCACTTAAACCTACATTAGGAGTTTGATATGTGGATATAATTTTTCATTCAACCTTTGGATATTTTATAGCAAAGGGGAGTGACAAAGATGTACAGACATCACTGCTTTCCACTCCGATCCCTCATCCTTCCCTCCCTCCCAAGTAGAAATACATAGCAAAGAAACTGAAAATAGCATTCAGTGATGCCTAGCACATCCATTATGGAAATAATTAAAAATACTAATAGATGTATGATCTTTCAACCCTTCATACAAGGTATATTTCTGTTGCCACATATATTTGTGTCAGTAAAAAATAAGACATCAGTCAAGCACAAGGAAATCAGAATGATAGCAGATCCTGTTTGCTTTGCTACTGATTTGTGATAGATGTAAGGCAGAAGCTATGGCAAATCAAATCAGCAGAAGTTTAGTGTCCACTTCAGTCTTCCCTCTGAAATCTTTCTTGTGTGGTAAAAGAGGTAATGATATAAGCAAGATTGAAAGAGGGGGGAAAAATAAGGAGAAAAACTGTTCTGTACTGACCATCTCATTGCCACACTTTGTTCCATCGAGAATCATCCCTGGGTCTACAGCTCCATTTCTAGGAAAACTTGCTTTGCAGGACTCAAAAGTCACCAGGCTCCCATCCTGAGGCATCTCGTTCCCCCCAGTACAGAACAGCTTTCCACACATTATGTCTCTGGAAGAGGAACAAGAGCTGCTAGAACAACGACATGGCACAGCAAAACTACCTGAGCTGGTCTCTCCTCCAGCTTGAATTTGTTCTGTATGAGGACTCCAAAGAAAAAGCTACAGAAAGGAATTTTGGCTTGTAGTATTTTCAGGTCAGTTTGTGAGTAGAGGGTGGCAGGTTCTTAATTCCTCTTGAGCTTATTAGGGAGCCCACAGTCATTTGCAGAGATGAGTATTTAACTGACCTGTCCTCAGCTTCTGAGATTCAAGTTCGCTATCCAAAAATCCCTTCCCTGTACTTGCCTGCACATGCATGCACACATACGCAGTCATCCTCACAAACAGGCTCGGACATATATATGTACACACTTGCTCTTCTCAGACTGATCTCGTGATTTGGAAACTAGTTTTCTTAGAATTGGCATTAGCACAATATTCAAACTGAACAAAGACGGGACACGTGGACAAATGTACCATTTAAAATAGTGCGTGCTCTGTTTCTGTCTCTTAATTTGAATAGGAATGATCTCTCTTCTCAAATCCCAGCAAATTCTGTAACACAGTGCTTACTTTTTTTTACATGGGATGTGACTACCTTCTTCTTTTCTGCAGTATCCATAATATACCCCTTTCTCGTTCATCCGGTAACAGGAAGCTGCACCTTCGGTAGCCTCTGTGAAAGAGGAAAATGCAATGGGATTAGCTCAGGTTCTCTGCCTGTAAAACCTAATAATGCTCGATTTCCTTTACCAGTTTGGGAAATGACCTTTCCCAGTGAAGTTGCCCATGTGCCTAAATGACTCTCTCTGGCACTTTGTGCGTGAGTTCTGCAGTGTTACTGTGTACGCACGGCAGATCCTGTCCTGTCTGTTCTCTCTCGATCTGGTATGAACCAATAGATCTTGCCTAAGAGAAGGAACATAGTCAGGACTGGACATGGTTTGGGACTGGGAAGAGGGTAGGCTACCACACACCTTCAGAAACATAAAGGCATGCAAATTTGGACATAAATTTGAAATACAGACATTTCCTCTTCCTTTCAAGCAAAGAATACTTACCCAGCTCCATTCATCTTAAAAGCATTCTGTAAAAGAGGAATATACTTACCACTTCCCATTTCTCTAGAAATTTATTGCCTTGTATGCTCTGAGCTTCAGCTCACATGGTTATAATCACTTACAGTGTTAAAAATAAAAATAAGGATGAAGTGCATGCTACAGACTAGAACTCATTTGTATAGGTACGCTGTTCCTGATTTACAAAAGGTCTTTGATGATTTGTTAGCAAACAAAGCCTACCTCTCTTTCTCCTTTGACTTAGGCAACCGTATTTTTCCAATGCTGACTTGTACTCACGTGGTCCGAAAGCTGCTTTGCACTGGTTTTCTCGCGTGGGACAGTTTCCCATGTAGCAATAGCCTTCACCATGGTTGCAGGGATGTCCGTTCACACGGAATCGATTCTCAGGGCAATTTGCAGAAAGGCCAGTGCACATCTCGGCCAGGTCACAGTCATGCTTAACTGCTCGGCAAATGGTTCCTGGTTTTTTATACTGACATGGGGGGAAAGTAATGCCACATTTAACACACTGCTCCTCTGTGCCGTTTAAAACTCACACTGAACTAGAGGGCTAAAATTAGGGGAGACAAATCTCATCCTCACTGTACAAGTTGCGTGAGGAGCCAGATCTGTATCTAATCTAAAGTTGGTTATGTCAATGACAAGATTTTTTGCCTGGTTGTGCCTCAGCTTTTCTTTCCAGGAGAAAATGGGTAATAAAAATGCTCATTTCTCCAGGATGTTGAAAGATTGAGTGAATTGATAGTTGTGGTGTAGTTTGGGATGGACAAAGTGCACTTGTCATTACAATGCTATGTCAATTAATAAGAGGATTGGTTCTTTTCAAAGGTATATTATTGCTTTCTCACGGTGGGGGGAAAATATGAGAAGCTAGAGATTAAAAGGAGCCTTACTTGGCAGTTTTCACAGCACTCTCCATGTGCACATGTGGAACCTGCTGTCAGTTTGCACGTCTCGGCATCGCAGCACTCGTTTGTGCACTCCTGTGACAGAATCAGCAATCAGAACTCTGGTACGCTGCTTCAGGGTTTAGTCCCCTCTGTACTGCGTTCTCAACGAACTGTCCTGTACTTGGTTATTGAGGAAGAGAAGGACATCTAGGGCCTGCACTTTGCTTTTCTGAAAACCATTTTCACTAGAAGCCATGCCGGCCATTGTGAGTGAGCGCATAGAATACAAAGAGTTGCAAAGAATACAAAGTGTGTTTGATTATGAAAGCGCTGATAGAAGTTGTGCAGGGAACTTGCTAATTTCTGCTGAGATGGTTTCGTATGTATGGCTTTTCCTCATTCTCAGTTCCTCTGTCAACACAGTATGACAGACTATGAAGTCATCTTTGCCACCATTTGGGATGCACTTTATAGATGCAATGCACATTGCAGATCAGCAATTAGATGACTGCAGTTTCTACAGAAATATTTCAGCTAGCTTTGAACTGGCTACCTCAGAAACCAGCTACTGCACAGCCTGTATAAATCTCTTTGCCTGTTCCAAGTATTATTTTATTCCCAGTTATGCAGATACCTCAGGAGTACCACAGTCGCATTCCTCTCCTTTTTCCACAAAGCCATTTCCACAGGATGGAGGTGCTATGATGCTGCTTATATCTGGCATGTTAGTTAAGCATTTTGGCATGTCACTCAACATGTATTTCTCGAAACTTTGGAGGCTGCAAGAGCTGAATTTCTTCGGTATGATAGAACTATTGAGAAAGCAACAGGATTTAGGTTAGGGTCGGCATAGGCAAGGAGAAGCAATACTCTTTATAAGAGAAATGAAACAAGTGACCATCCCCTAAACTATTGGGTGAAACCATTTTTCCAAATATATATATTAATAAATACAATGGCTATCTCCTATTTATAGCAGGAAAAAAAAGTGGAAACAACAGATCAGAAATAGTTAATATACTAAATGTCAACATCGCATGTAATAAATCCCACATTCCAAAGATTTAAGCTTTAAATTTGAAGATTTAAACAAAGATTTAAAGATTAAAGATTTAAGATTTAAACAAAGTTTTTAAACAGATTTTTTAATTTTAAGATTTAAACAAAGTTTGTGCCTGGATGCTTCAGAATGTCCAGCAGAGGCACAGGGCGTTCAACTAGAGATGAAAACTGAACTAAATTACTATCTAATGGGTATTTATTAAAGGTGTAAGCACTTTATGTGGTTTTCACGGGAGACATCTTCAGGGTAGAGGACAAAAACATACTTTAGGTAAATCTTAGGGAAGCTCTGTTGTCTGAGATGCCACAGCAGTTTCATGCTGTCGTCATTGTAAGGCAGAAACGATTTATGGTTTACTGTGAAAGCCTCCACCACACATGCAAGGCCAATGTTATCCAAAAGTGACTAAAGTTTGGTTTGTTTATTTGGGTTTGGGGTTTTTTGGGTGTGTGGGGTGTATTTGTCTAGGAATATCTTACAGGGGCCTGGAATGTCTTCAGTTTTCTTTTCTTTTTGTATAATTTGAATAGAATCATCTCAGAGGACAAAAGGAATTACTACTTTGTTTTGGAAACTGGCAGTTTATCCAGAGCCCATCTTGAACTGCCTCGTGCGTTAACACCTTCACCTTTTTATCCAAGCCCCTACCTGACAGTATCTGTCATGATACAGACTTCAGCACTACACGTGCAGGCTTTGGTGTCATGACTCATGCCAAGGTTGTGTCCCATCTCATGTGCCATGGTAGCTGCGACTGCAATTTCATTTCTGTTATGATCCTGTAGAGATAAGAACAAGCTATTATTTCTATGAGTATTTTATAATAGATAGGAATATCAGAAAAATAGGACAATTTTTCTTCAAGTGAAATTATCCTCACTGCTACATAAGGATTGATATGTTGTTCAGTCTCTGCATGCATCTATTCCACAGTTTATACTGGATTATATTATAATAGCAATTAGACGATACCACTAACAAACATGAGTAAATTGGTATAATTAGTTTTTAAATAAACATGAGGAATTTAGGCTGCCAAGTAGCAACTGAGTGTTAAGGGGAACTGAACATCTGAAATTCTTCATCTGCTCTCTGGATAGCTGTCACTATGCTTAGGGTAATTACGTGGGTGCAATATAATTATTACCCATTACACCAAGGTAACTATTGTGTAGTGTTGCACGTGCACAGAAAGGAAAGGCAGATGCTGTGCTCCATCTTTGCTATTAGCTTGGTGTTTTGTGCTGCTTGGTGGGAGGGAGGAAAGGAAAAGTCCTGCTCTTCTGAGTGAGATCCAGATGTATAAAGAGCAGGTGGTAGTAGAAATGCATAAAGCACGAGACCGTGTGCGGGTCATACTCTTCCAGCATGACATTGCAAATCATGCTGCTACAAAATGCATCCTCGCACCTTGAAAAGCATTCTGGTTTTACGACCATCCTAGGATTTCCTTATAGTGTGGGAAAGCTGGAATTTCATGTGGGTTTTTCCTCTTACCAACAAGCCCGGCCTGTGAAGCTGGGTGCAACAGTTGAGTTCCTGGTATTGTTGGTAAAGTTTTGGATCTGTGTTCCTGTTTAGGCTGAAGTTTAAGTACAGTAGTTTAGGCAACTATAAGTGGCTAAACTGATGATGTGCATGATGACAGTCAGAGCCAATTCTCTGTTCAAAACAGGGACCCTTAATGTAGAGGCACAAAATCACTTCTTTCCTCTGACTCTATTGGAGCTTTGCACTCCAAATACAGAGTTCGATGTTGGCATTTAGGTAACACAGATGCCACGCTTTGTGTGTGCTTTCTTTACCGTCTGCAGTTCATTTAAAAGAAAATCTGTGACTGAATTTCTACAGTCTAATGAAATAATTACAAGAACCAGACAGAGAACTGAAAGTGTTGTATACCAAACAATTTTCATAAATGTTCTTTGCTGGTTGAGTAAAAAACATAGAAAAGCCTTTAAAAAATGAAACAAAAACAAATCAGACCTGAATAATACCTGCAGAATATGTATCACTGCATATGGATTTTAGAAAAGCTAATCCAACCGTTGTCCCCTCAAAGTCATAGCCTCTGTAAGGAAGAAGAAAGGCAGAGTGTAACGGAGTGGTGTGACCAGGAGGCAGATCTGAAGTCAAGTCTGCTTTATGAATCAGACTGAAGGCTTTAAGCATACACTCATTTCCAGCTCAGGTTTGTATCCCTGATCTAATACAGTATTTGAGGACATGCTTAAGGTCACTGCAATTCACAAAACAATTGAATACACCTTTCATTTTAAATTTTTACTTAAGTCTGATGAACTGCAACATAGTTTAAAGTATCTGTTTGAGTGTAAAGAGCTTGATGAAGTGCTGTAAATGTAGCAAAGTGCTTGGATGAATCAGGGCCATTGAACATGAGCCAGAAGAGCGAAGTGAGTGCTGGTTTAGTTTGGCGACGTGCATTTCCCAGCCATCAAACTTCATGTCATGGCTCCTTAGGTTGTTAGACTACGCTGCAGTCTTCAGGACAGATGTAGCAGAAGTTTACGTTGCCTGTTTTTGCAGAGATTCAGAGAGAAAGATTAGATACTGTGTCCCAGCAGGTAATAGTGCTCCATGAAGAAATTAAAAGCAAGAAAAGAGAGCCTGCATCTGTCTCTTTGTCCTAGAATTAGTACAACCTAAGAGTGAAATCCAGTTCAGTACAGACAGCATCTCTGACTGGTTTGTGACCAGTTTTTAAAGAACGAATTCCTTGAACATATTTGGAAATGGAAATAGGAAACAGAATGATACACACGTGATTAGCTGAGCATTGTCATTTTTTTTCCTCTTCAATAAATCTGATAGACGCCACTTTGAGAAACTGTCCAGAGTGAATCCTGCAGCACGACTCAGGAGGCATTTATCACCGTCTGTCCAGATTTCTAGGCCAATTAAAGCCACGTGGGTATTTATGTCCTTATAAACCTGCAGCAGAGAAGCAGCATTGCTGTAAAAATGAAGGATGTTATGAAGACTTCTGAAACAAACACTTATCCTTGTCATTGGTTCACTTTTGTTACTTGCCATATAGTCTGCTCCAGACCTCATTTAAGCTTTTCTGCACTTTGAAGTTGCAACAAAAAAACAGCAAACAAAACATGAAATCTTATTTTGCCACACATTTAAACCAACTATAAAAATGGCTTTGAAATTCTTAAAATTCCACCAGTATTTTTGAAGAAATTCGACTTGCGAAAGAAATCAAGACTCGAGAATCCTTTTTGAAGGATTTCAATCATTCCCTTTGACCAGTGTTAAGAAAATATGGTATAAATCTTCCTTTATAGAAATCATAGAATCATTATGGTTGGAAGAGACCTCAAAGATCATCAAGTCCAACTGTATAACTGATGCCACCATGCCCACTAAACCATGTCCTGAAGTCCAACATCTAAACGTTTTTTGAACACCTCCAGGCACGGTGACTCCACTACCTCCCTGGGGAGCCCGTTCCAATGCCTAACGACTCTAACAGTGAAGAAGTTCTTCCTAATATCCAACCTGAACCTCCCCTCGTGCAACCTGAGACCATTTCCTCTTGTCCTAAATCTCATATCTGAAGGCAAAAACCAGGACAATATGGACAGATGTGTTAAATTCATTTAATAAATGACAATGAAGTTCAGTTTGCATTCTTTCCTGCATGTAATAATGAAAATTCATTATGTTTGCAAAAGAGAAAAATTATCAATCGCTTCTGTTTCAGTGTCACTTTGCTGTATTTGCTCTTACCGTGTTGATGAAGTTGACTATGGCAAATACCCTTTCTCTGACGGTGTTCACGTCTTCCTCATACTTCTTATACTGAAAAAGTAAATATAGTATGTTAGGAGAAGGAGAGGAAAAAAGTGATTTGTCAGAAAAGAAATATCCCACAGAAGATTGCATTGCAAACCACACCATGCCTGCTCTACTTACTACTTTTTTGATGTGCTATTTTATCAGACAATGTGTCTCAAGATCAGGCCCTTTTAAAAAGTGTCATCTGTGTGTAGGGTGCAGAAGAGGACGGGCACTGTATGGTGGTTTCTGAATTCTTGTCATCCACAGGTGGGATTTTCAAAATCAGTCGATATTAAGAAATCCTATTCCTAGCCAAAGTCAGTGGTAAAATATAGCATAGCACTGTAATTGTCGTAGGGGCCCGGGGATGTGAGTATACCTGCTTTTTGGAAAGCTCACCTCTAGCTGGTGAAATGAGAAAAAAATAATTTCAATACTCACCAAAGTATTGTCTGCAACTATGTAAACTTCCAGATACTTTTTTGCTTTCAGGTATGCTTTCATCTAAAGAAAAGATACATTTAAATGACTTCTAAGGCCTGTTTCAGTCTCAGCCTTTGCAATTTCAAACTCCTGTATTAGTTGTGAGGGTGTTTCTTTAGCCAAGTCATTTAGAATGGGACTGCCTTTTTTTTTTTTTTAAATGATAAAATGTAGGCTACATATTAAAATGATTATTAAGATTATGAAAGGTAGGCTAGATACTAAGAAGTATGTAGATGTTTAAAGATGCACATAGGCACTTGTTAGTACTTGCAGGAGGGCTTAACTCAGGTAGTGACTCTGAAATCTCAGATCTGTGACATTTTGCACTGGTTCTTTAAGATCTGATTATGCTTCGCTGTTTGTGATCGCTTTTCTGGAGGTGTCACCAGACAAAGTGGGACCTGTGCTACTCACAGAGTCCTCCTATGGCCACAATTTCTTTTCTGACGTTACTTACTGGATTGTTACTTAACTATGCACTTACTTCTGGACTGTTGCTGGATTTGAAGATGTCATTGATGGGGTCATTTGAATCCGCTTCCCAGGTATTATTGATTAGACCACAGGTTTTTATGGACTTTTGTTTGAGTTTCTCATACTTATAGACTGCATGTTCATCTCTGTCTGAAGTTCCCAAGGGTTCAATGAGGTACTTCTGACCACGGGTCTCAAAATATCCACTAAGAAAATTAGTTAGACTGTGACCTTTTAAATCCACAGGACTGAGTCAAGATAGCAACATTATCTCTAACAGCATTTAGCCCCAGCGTACAGACCATTGCACACGCTGATGCAATGGCATAGTTTGGCAGCATGCAGGCAGAGTGTACAACAATTAAAAAGCAGAAATCAAAGCTGCTGAGTCAATTGGAAGATTTGGCTGGTCAGTGAAGTCTCTCAGTAGAAGACTGTCAGTCAAAAAGAAACCGGTTTAGGAAAGAATTACTTTTAAATTTGGGGGTTTCATGCTAACAGAGGTGATTGAAAAGTGGATTTCAGCTCAGTGGGGAATTCAAAGATATGTTTTCATCTTTAATTGAGATGAAAAGCTTGAAATATTGAAAGGAATTAAGAGTTCTGAATCATTTTGAGCAGCAAATGTCAAAATAAATGTTCTGTGTTAACATGTAAACTCAACAAGATATGCAAGAAATGTTCACAAAGAAAGTTTGGGTTTTGGCCAAACTCCACTAACCATTGGGAAAATGTTCTGCGGCAGCTTCTCAGGCTCAACAGACATCCTCTTGATTTTTTATGTTCTACCACTGTGTCTTCAGTGATTAGAAATGAGAAGATTCTTTTAACTGAGCTTTTCATAGAAAAGCTTGAACTTCCTGACCGTGTAACTGCTGTAGTGCTGAAAATAATGTAGTCCTCTCTTGAAGTACTGGTGGAGCTTCCTACAGCGTAAAAGCATCGACTCTAAATGTTTACTGTTAGCACCATCAAATGCTATGATTTAGGACTGGATCTAATATGGAATTAGTCATATGAATTTATTGATATAGATGTTTCTTTAGCTTCCAGTTTATAAACTCTGAAACTGAAGTAGAAAGGTAACTTTTTTCTCCCTTCTTTCCCGGTGAACTAGTTTCCTTATAAGCATGAATAAAAGATAGCATCACTTATTTACATCCCGATTATGTTGGAAAATTTATCCTCATAGAGTGTGCATAATCTGCCATGGACACCCCTTGAGAACCAAATCTCCATCTTACCTTAGACCTTTGCAAGCACTGATGCTTGCTGTGGAATCAACATCATTCTGAATGTAACCTTCATAATAACAGTGATCCTGTTGAGGAAGAAAAAATACAATGTCAAATTGGACCATATCTCATTGACTGCAAGGAATTGGCCCAGATCCAGTGACTGCAGAAGACAAACCATGCTAGCTACAAGCTACAACAAACTACACTGTCTGAGAAGATCTCCCGTTAGAGGAGATTCTTAAAATGAAATAAAGCTGGTGACCATTTCCATGTTTGCTACAGTACCGTTACTGTTAGCCTTCAACACAGAGTGACCCAGATTGTGACAAATCTAGTCACAGAGGGCTCTGGTTGATACACAACAGTACATAAAAATAAGAATATATGTACTTGCTCAAAACTAAGCATATACTGATGTGCTCTGCTGAATTAAGGTCCATATCAAATGATTTATTGTGGCCAAATTTCAAGGAAACTCCCTTTAATATTAACCTAACAATTAAATGCATTAACTTCAATGAGATTAAAATGCATGTATTATATTAAAACATATGATTAGGAGAAAAATTTTAATGACTTAATTGACTTAAGGATCTATGGTCTAATGACCACTTCTGTGTTCAAAGAGACTTCAAAGTCACTGAAGTATTGTGGAAAATTTTACCCATAGCATTTTCCTTAGTAGATTTCTTGAGAGAGACCTGTAACACAATATTCGAACCTGCAAGCATCGTGCCTTTCATTTTCTCATAGATGTTTGATTTCACTTTACCATGTTTTTGTCTTCCTTCCATCACAAGTTGCCAACTTTCTTACCGTGAAGAAGACATCAACAAAGTGAAAATTGCTAGAGAAATGAGTGGAGAATTACTCTCCATCTTTTGAGGATACAAGAGAAACAACTCCTGAGATCATAATAAAGTATCCACAGTGTAGGAATTCCATATTCAGCAGGCTGCACAGGTAGGCCTGTTTGAGATCATCTTTAACCAGGTGTAGGTGCTATTTGCTTTCACAGAATCCACTCAGGGAGTGAGAGTAATTGTAGCAATCAGAAATGGCATCTTTTTCCACAAAAACCCACAACCTAGAATTCTTTATGTACATTTATTTCACTCAGGATCCTCCTGTTCCTGCTAATTGCTCCATGACAAAGAATATTAGGCTTTGTATTCTGAATTACATGTGTTAAAACACATAGCATGACATTGGACAGAAAACTTGAGCTTTGTTGAAGATAAGACCCATGAGTGCACAGTTAATTAAAAAATAACTTCGACATTGACTTCCTTTGTGTCTGGATCTGAATAACTGATTTGTCATGGTTCACAGAAACCACCTGGGGTGACCTGCAAGGCATTTGCTGTGAGTGTGGGTGGTAACGTGAGCCAGTGAGGAAATGTGTCTTTATCAGAATCTATGATCTCACTGAGATTAGGGTGTAAAAGCAAGTCATGGAGTTGCACAGAATGAGCAAAGTCAGGAGGGCAAAGTCGGAAGGCAGCAAGAAGTGGAATGGCCCTGGCTGCACTCCCTTTCCTGACAAGAGAGAGAAGTTTGGCTCGGAAAATGTATTCATCAGCCACTAAGGTAAAAAGTGGTTATCTCTTTGAAAGACCAATTGTGTGTCTGGTTCTCAACAGGTATAAATCTCTGTAGCACTGCCAAAGTCACAAGTCACATCTTCCCTGTCCCTTCAGAGGCATCCTAAATGACAATACTTAGAACCTTGATTTAAAATCTTTTCTTTCTGCCTGATATGAGCTATTACTACATGGACCCATGAATCTCATACAGACCTTCTCAAGGCTTGCAAGTATTGAGGGAAGGAAACTTTTTTTTTTTTATTACCTTGATCTGAGGACTTGTTGTTATTTGTCGGCCATCATCGGAATAAACTGTTTCAGTATAGTCTCTAGCTAACAGATGCCTGCAAAGAGTCAGGTACAATTATTATTCAAAATAAATTGTAGTCATCTAGAAATGAGGCGATTACATAACATGCAAAGTATGTAGGGAATTCAAATGATTACTCAGGTTATTATTAGTATCAAAAAACTAGGGAAGCAAAGCTGCTGGGTGGGGAATTCTGCCTGTTCGTAATCCTTACTCAAACAAAGAGATATTTCTAAAACAAGAAAGCAATTAAAGTCTACTTATTTCATTGGTATAAACTAATCTCCTAGTATATCTGAAAGTAAATTTATAATTACATAGCCTGTATCGATCCTTTTTTGGCATCCAGTTTGTGTAGACATTTCCACCAGTCCACAGCGCATGTGAAATGGTGCTGTTCTGTTCTCTTCCTGGTTCACCCATGCTGATTATAAGTAGCAAAGATCTAAGTCAATGGAAAAGCTGCCTCATCTGTTTCACATGTGCCCGTGCATACATCTATGTGTACATATGCGCAGACTCAGAGATTCTGTACAGAGATCACACGAACATATAGTAGTCCAATGTTTTTGCTCACAGCTTTTTTTATAACCTTGCTAGCAGAAGTTCTCATCTTTGTAATCGTTCTATCTGAACTTGATTTTTCTTTTCTGCCTAAATAAAACTCTATTTTTTGTACCCACACATGTTCCTGAACCTTCAAAGGAGGACACTGTGACTGTGGAATAAATTACTGTATTTCTGCCACCACTGGGAAAGGTGCCTTTGGGTTTCTTGTTAGCATACACATCTGTGATTTGCTATGGAAGGCCAGATCCTGCAAGGCTCTGTGCGCTCAGGCTCCTATGCAGCAAAGCACTAAGCAGATGCTTAACTTTAAGCCAGTGCTGTAGTCTTACTAAAGCTGGCAGCAAAGCAAATCTACATTCACTTCTGTTTGGGTAACTATCCCAAACTACCACAGTCTTATTTCTTTTTAAAGAGTGCGATTTAGTACAAAGTAATTTCCCTTCCCTGCCTCTCAATATTTAGATTAGATTAAAACAGGGGCAAACAATTAATTATACTCTATATTTAACATGAACTGATTATGGTACTATTTTATTTACATAGCCATTTGAAAAGTACCTATTAAAGTAGACTTATTTGATCCCATGTTAAATATTATGATGGAGCCAGCAAGCAGAAAATCACAGCTGTGCTTTATTTTGTGTTCCTCTGTACCATTTTGGACTTCTCTTTCTATGCTTTGTTCTGTAACAAAGCCCGCTGCTTCTCTGTACCCTCGGCCCAGCCTGTTTAAATGCTCTTGATCTCCTCAGCTAAGGAGGAGAGCTTCTCTTGCTTTCAATTTCTATAAAGCATTTAGTCAATGCCAGTGTGCATTAGCCTACTCAAAGTCCAACAGCAGTAGTGTTAAGGTAGGGAGTGCTGGAAGCTGAATTATTAAGGATTATCGCATTCCTAATTGCGTTTCTTATTACTGTTTTCCATTTTTGAAAAGCATACAGAGCCAACACAGCCCTCTTTCATGGGTATTTCTCTTGTTCTTCTCTGTAGTTTCTACCAGCATAGAACAAATAAATATAACCCATAGACTGTCCATGGACACAGAAAACTTGTGAAATAATATGAAAACACTAAATGTTCTGTGGATTTAACCATTTAGGAAATAAATGAGAGAGCAGAGTTAGCAGTATAGGCAAGTCATTCTGTCATGGTAATACCATATTCCTGTGTAGTTATTTCAATTACCAGAATAGTGACATGATGCATTCTCTCCCCTCTTCTTCTTTCATTGGAGTTGAAAGGTTGTGTTTACCAAAATACCTCTGTCTTACAGGAGCCTAAGTCCTGTTTCTTTGTATCCTGAATGCCCTACAGTGAGCAGTAATGCTCAAGGAAAAAGTTTAGTTGAACCTACTTATTTTTTTGTAGATGCAGTATGACTTCCTCTTCATTGGCTTTGATTCCGTACTCCATCGTGTCATCATATTTTGTCTGTAAACAGATTTAAGTGTTAGAATATGGACTGTTACAATTTCTGGCCTCACTATGAGCTAGCTGTTACTGAGTTGCCAACTGTATTCTTTTCCTCCTCTTCCCACCAAAAAAAAAGTATTCTCGCAGTTATAGAATAAGCAGGAGGTTGCTGTGTTTCAAGTTTTTTAATTAGAGGAACAAATTTAACTTTGCAAATGCATTTCTACAATCATAAGCACATATCCTGCATATTTGGGAAAGTGCTGAAGCGGATGCTTAGATTCATAACACTCTCTTGAAGTATGTAAGAGCATGCTTGCCGTTAGGCATTTGATTTAGTTTACTTCAAATTAAAAGGTCTGTAGGTTATTAAAAATCTGAGTAGTATCAAACCCTACATCTTTGCAGAGATACACGTCCAGACGACCCACTGATGGCACACAGGCCATACTGAGTGCATCTCACAGCCCCTCTTTACCAGACACTCTTCTGGTCAGAAGTGTCAGAAGATCACTCTTCCAGGTTTTCTCTTTCATTTCCTTTTGCAAGATCAAGTGTCTGGCTCCAAATTCTCTTACCCTTGAAAACCAAGGGTACTCTGACTCCAGAAAACCTTCCTCATCTCCTAGCAAAAAAAAATTTATCTCTTTTAATACCTCGTTGTTTCTTTCTACGTCTCTTTTATGTGCTGTGTGCAGTTTCCGTGGATAAACTATTTCATATTGCACAACTCCAGGTAATTTCTTGCTCATGCTCCCTGGGGAGAAACAGATGTATATTTATGAAAACACAGTATTAATTTATTAAACACCGTATTCCATGTCTGTCAAGACCGGTTCTTTTGGGCTGTGTAGTCATTCATCTGTTGTGCCACTCGTTTCTCATGTATTCCCTGCACTGGCTCTGGCATGTGCTCATCTCATCTGCTAAGCAGTCACCCCCGTTATGTGACCTAACATGAGGTTTGTTACAGTCTGGATTTCAGGTGAGTTGACATACCTGGCTGTTTCCAGGTCTCGGAATATTTTATGCAATTCTCTTTGGGTTTCTTTCCCCAGCACCAGTCAGTGATTTGGAGTACCAGCGTGCTAGACCAGCTATGCAAGGTACATGCCTTTGCATTTTGCAGATGACATGAATTAAGTGACATAGTTCTGTGAAATTAGGGATCTCCAGACCTTAGCACATGATGATGTACAAGTTAAGACTGCCTCTAGATAAGCAAATAAACTCATACAATTCACCTCAAGTCTGGAACAAGCCTGGATTTCTGCTTTAGAAAGCCTTTCAGCTGGTCTTCTCATCTAAATACTTGTGCCAGTACTTTAATGGACACACTCTTACCTGTTGAATCAGATTGAGGGAGGTTACATACTTGTGACAGCAGGAGGACTGGAGAAGGCATTGGAACAAGGCTAGGTAAAATAATAGGAGGTAGGCAGTAAAGTAGGAAAACCTTGAAGGTGGTAAGGAATCCAGATGGTTCCTTAACTCGCATAACCCTTTTTTATTGGTCTTACTTGTGAGGCATGTCATGTGTCTGCAGTGGCTATGAAGAACTTGTTGAGGAAATACAGCGGTGATTAAAAGTGTTTCTTTTTGTTTTTCACTTCTGAGTCTGAGTGAACCTGGACAAAAGTTAATTTGTGGCATGACTTGTAGGGGTGGTCAGGACACGTTGCATCATTTGAAGTTAATAATAGCAGCTGGTGTACAGCATTTGGGAATGGGAAAACCGGCTCGTTACAAGGGATGTGTTAGTTTCCAAGAAGGCAACAGGAGGTTTAATACACCTCCTAAGCTCTTTAATCTCCTACAAAAGGCCAATTCAGACAAATTCTTGAGGGCTCAGCACTAAGCACAAAAGCCTGTATTTGCAAAAAAAAAAATAAATAACAACCCAAACCACAAACAACAAAGGGAGAGTGTAACTCCCATTTTAATTGTCTGCCTCAAGGCCAGATTTTTAGAAGTGGGGCATCCAATTACTGTAATTTTCTATATCTGGAACAACAGAGGACATCCTCATGCAAATTGTTTCAGTAAAATAAACGGTTTAATTCTTCATAACTGGTTTATTTGATTAAATTCTTTCCAAAAATAATTGCAGAATAAACTTGGTTGTATCTTGACAAAGGCACGATGGTATAATGGTAGGAAGTCCTAAGAAGTTATCTTACATCAGCTGAGCCGTTCCACTCTGCAGTAACTACCCATGCACATGCTGATAGCAAATACCAAGTGCAAGTTTGTCACTGTAATTTACAATGATGTGTTACATTTCATTTTAAGCAACAAATTATGTTTACTTTAAAAAAATCTTTTACTTTGCAGATGTAGTCTTCCCATGAGCTTAAAGTATGTTCTCAGGTAATGATCACAGTAATATTTTAGGCCTCCCAGTACAGAGTTCTGTGCTCCAATTTTATCTATCCACTGCCTGCTGCAGACTCTTTTCACAAGACCAACTGCAGCCCAGATGGTTCAAGTTTAGGCTGGGTTTGAATGGAGACTCAGAACTAAATTTATCCTTTTCCTGCAGTGTGATACAAACAGCATTTCGAGGAAAATGGGTTAGTTTTGTTCTGGAACAAATAGTTTCTTAGAGGTAGCTTTTTTAATCAGCTCAGTATATTGTCTTTGTTTGGCTTCAGGCATTGGCTTCAGTCAGTAGCCTTAAGGAGGAAAGAAATTCCTCCGGCCTCGTACAGCAGCTAGAAAAAGTGCTAATAAGGAACAAATAATTAGGTAGTTTTCCAAGAGCCTAAACCAGGAAGAAAAATCATTAGTGAGGATTTCATTGACAATGAAGGTTTGGTTTTGTCAAGAAACAAAATATATAACACCTTAAGCATTAGTACTGTGCACATTTTCAGATGTTCTGTGCGAATAATGACATCGTAAAGATACCTGCCTGAATACAAATTACATTTCTAATTATGTATATAAAACCTGTGCATGCTTGTGCATGCCAGGCTCTGAAAAAAATCTGTTCTCTGTTGACATAAGTTGAGAGAAAAAATGCATGTGGAAAAAAAAAAGTGTGGTCTGTTAAGGTTAAGTCCTATGAATACTCATAACCTGAAGTATCACAGAGATAATAAGGGTACTAACTATTTTAATTCAGTTAATGTCATTAATTGAATTCAAATAAAAGTCTTTTCTTTTACAGCCAAAATACTGTCAATGTAATAAGTTGTCCCAATTTGATAAATTGTCTGCTGACTTGCAGGGGAAGTACTTTGTTAACTGTTTGACAAAACTAGCTGGTTCTGGGTCTTTAGGCAATCCATGGCCAGTTTTCACACAAGTACTTCTCTAACTAGAGAATTTTAGATAATTGCTTTGAACAGAAAGAGAAAAAAGCAAACATCCCTAACTTCAACAATACCATTTTTTCAATGGCTTTAATTCACTGTTCTTCTGTAATATCTGCGCGTTAATAATTAAAAATTCATAAAAGCTGTACAAAGTTATCCATAGCAACCACTGATAAAAGATTAAAAAAAAAAAAGCGCCATACCTTGTTGGAAAAAATGTAGCAAAATGACAGAAACGAGAAGTCTGTTAGTCATCTCAGTGGTGTGTGTCTGGCAGTGGTCTCTGTGGTCTGGGGAGGTTGGGTTCCCAGGCTGTCTCTGCCTTGAGTGTGCTCTCTTGTGCAGTGAATGAGAGGGAGTGAGTTGTTCAGCTTTATTCTTGTTCCTATATGAGGAAGTGTTTACTAAAGGTGTTGCACAATTTTCAAGTCACAGACTGTTACAGTAAGCGGAAGTTCCTGCTGGTTAGTTCATGTCACACGAATTGTGATATATTGATTACTTCTTTGAAATAAGTTCCCTAAAACTGCTCATCAGGAAAAATAAAAAGTAAATAAATATAAAGTAGAGGGAAATTGGAGTGGTCCTAATGTTGGCTTTTTATAGTCTGGCTGGTAAAAAGCTACAATAGGAACAGTGGATACCACTGGTACCTCAAGGAATGGGAAAGTTTTCAGAGGTTTAGGGTAAAACAGGTACACAGGGCTGGTGTTAAAGCTGTGTTTTGGTTCTTGCTGATTACCATTTAATGTATACAGAAGGGAAGGGCTTAAAGGACTGGTAAAGGTACATGTGATTCTGTATCTGTGAATCATATCCACAGTATAAACACTGAGTAGGTCCTTTTCTGCCTCTTCCATCTCTATTAGTAATGTTTGCTTGAGGTTCGTGTGATAATGTCTACATAAAAGGGGATGGAGACAAGTGAGCAACCAAGGTGATATCTGTCAAATAATATTCTGAAAATGTATTCTAGAAACATATCACATTGACTTAGCCAGTTGTAATAAAATAGTCCTATGCGCTTCTTAGAGCCACAGCTATCGATATAGAGCTGCTTTATAGAAGTTTAACTTTTCATATGTTAGAATAGATATTACAGAGTACATAGAACTGAAATGGATTGCTGTATACTGCAGTATATGAATATAAATTTATATTAGCAATACACATTGCACAGTAATATATATATTCATTTATTACATTCATTTATAAAAAAATATATAAATCTACAGGAGAATTTTTACTGCCGTAACAAAAGTTCACAATTCTAATATGTGTTATTGGATAACTGTTTCTGTCTCAAGTATGTGTTGAAAAGTTCTGATTTTTTGAACATTGAAATCTGACTTTCCCCTTAGATTTTGCTGAATCTCCAGACATTCTGGGACAGATTGTGAGCTACCAACAAATGGGCCCTGAGCTTTCTTTAAGGATAGAATGATACTAATTAATAACAATTTATGTGCAATGCTGATTGCAATAATCAACTTAGGTGTAGAACTGGCAATTTAACACTAAAACTTGATTCTGAGACAAGAGCCTGATTATCTATGTGTCTTTATTTTGTTTAGCCATTTACAATCAGGCAAAGTGATTTTAAAATGGATATAAAATGCTGCTGGACAGACACAGGACAGCTTCACATCACTTTGCATTGCTTTGCAGTGGTGTAGGTGGTGGCGGCTGGGTGCAGGAGAGCTTCCTATCGTCCCCTGTGCAGGTATTGCACCCCAAGCATGTTGCTTTGGCTTCACTCGCTTCGAGGGATGCAGGGCTGCATGCACGTGCAAACCCTTTGTGCAACTTTTCTTGCCATTTAGCTTTTGGGTTTTCCATCAGCATTTGCATTTTACGGATCATTTATTCTGGTCTGTTGAAGGGTATGCTGTTCTTTGGCAGTAGCATGACATTTTTACAGGGGATATGGAAGTGTAAGATACTCTGTCACAGGAGTCACACATTGTCTGGCCTCTGAGTCTGCTCCAAGATGTGCTAGTGCAAACACTGTGTTCTTCATGAGTAACGTTGGGTCTGCACAGTCTCTGTAAGTGTTTGAGAGCCCCTGGAGCAGGATTTAGTGGCAGGAAGAGGGCCAGAGAGAGGAAAAGGGCATCTGTCTGCCAGAGTCCTGATAACTACCCTCAAACCTCTTCTCTGCTGTAGGACTGGAACCCAGGAGTTTGGGTGAGCTGCAGCGATGTTACTGGAACTCGAGTCAATATTAATCTCCCAGCTGCTGTTGTAACAACACTAATTTTAGCTAGCGCTGTGCTCTGACAAAGGACACCTTTCTAGATGGACCTTCTCTCTCCTTTGAGTGCCTTGGGAGCTGAGCCTTCCCAAGACAGATCTGCAATCTGACACTCCTGGGACAGCAATGCTCTTTGGTAGCAACTTCTTTGGGACTCTATGGCTTGGAGCCAGAGCGAGCTTACTTTCTGTAAGAAAAGTCAAATACCACGCCAAACCATGTCGCCATCCTAAGTTATGAAAGAGCACTTCAGGCAAAGAATTCATGAAGCGTCATTGTGGAGGGTTTGGACATACCCCTGCCAAGGTGCTCATTGCAGTCACAGCAAGCATCAGAGAGAAGCTGTGCAATTTAATTTATGTCGGTGTCTTTTTAGTTCTGTAAAGATAAAGCTTGGTCTCAAAGGTAGACAATTAAGTATTTTAAACATTATATAAATGGAAATGAGCAGTGCATTCTTGAACTACATCTTTGCCTCACAAAAATAATTAAGAAAAATAACTGTGAACAACTAGTTTTAAAAATGAGTGGCTGCTATCCAAGCATTTATCTCTGCTCATTCTCTCTGCATGACACACTTGAAAAACCATGTATTGAACCCACCAATCTCCTAAGCTAATGTTCTTAATAAGCTGTGCATTTGAACAGTATATAAAGGAGAGTTACTTTATGAACAGACACAACATCCAAACAAAGTGCTGGCATTGAGAAGGGACTGTGATGTGGTGAAGGTCTCAGGTAGACTTGAAAGGGAACTGGATGTAATTTCCTGTTGCGAGTTGAGAAGCATTTGATGTTTCTGCCCTTGCTTCAGTGATTCTGTAATAGTCTGATTGTAGCTTCTTCCCCCTGAGGTGGTCAAAGAGGTATCTGCGAGGTCTCCGCTGACAGGAAAGCTGCTTCTGACTTTTGGAAACCCCGTAACAGTTGCACAATGTCTAAGCGAGTGGTTTTCATATCTG
>NW_009602349.1:33417-56721 GCF_000690535.1 Cariama cristata | reverse complement strand
CGGGACACTCAGGATTGGTTTTGTACATTTTTCCTTTTCTTTCTATTATTAGTAGCACTACTGTTAATACCTTATACTATTTCTCCATTATTATTGTTTTATTAAAGTAGTTTTAATTTCCAACCCATAAGTCTCTCTCCCTTTTCTCCATCCTTTCCCCTCCCAGGGGGAGGGAGGGGGTTAACAGAGAGCATCTGCCGCCCGTTTTAAGAGCTGGCCCAACCTTAAATGGTGACAGATTTCTTGGCTGGGACTAAGCTGCCCCTTGCTCAGTACACACTAACACTGGAGTAGTTGTGTACAGTCCGAGGAGTCAAGGGAGAGAAATAGTTTGCTAACCAAAGTAAGTACTCATAGACCCTGAGAGGAGCTTACCTCTCTCACTGTCTACTTACAGAGTCTAGACTACTAATTTAGGTGGTTTGGGTTATTCTGCTAAGGCCCACTAGCGATACTTTAAGTGTTGTTTTGGTGAAATGAAGTTCCTAATGTAGTCTGAATACTGCAGACAGGTACAACTCACAAACTTCTCTGGATCTGTCCCCAAAAGCTTCTTCAAACACTGATACTGATAGTGATACTCTCACCTAGCCTTGAGCCTGTCTATACATTTCAGCAGAAATCAGAAGTAAAACTGGGGTCTCTGAGTCCTGCATCCACATACAAATAAATCAGCATACATCTGTAGAATTAAACTGTGATTTATTTAGTTCAGTTTCCTATTCATGTTTAATATTTTGATCATAAATCTTTCAGGTGCCAAAGAAAATTACCCCTAAATTCCTCTTGGGAGGATGGTCTACTAACATTGCTTGCAGGACCTCACACTAGGGAGACAAACCGAATGAAACCACAAAGAATATGCAATCGAGCAAACATTGTGTGGGAACTGAGAGTCAGCAGGGAAATTAAAATATATATTCCTAAGGAAGAAAGAACAACAATAATCAGCACGTGCACACATTAAAAAAAAAACAACAAACAAACAACAAAACAAAACAAACAACAAATGCAGGCATCAGCAAAACTGACTTTAAAGCTGCTAGAATAATTTTGGAGCTATTCTAACAGAGTTGAAGATGCACAAAATGATAAAGACACCTTATAGTTCAAATGTGAATGTTGCACAAATAGGCTGTCCATTATTAGAGTGTCGATTTATGCACTGTCTCAAATAGGTTTAGAAAAGGAGCACAATCTAGTATGTCTAACTTCTCATTCCAATAAGTAGAGAAACTACTCCCTGCTTGGAGAGTAGACACACCTGAATATCTGCAAAAGTTGAAATAGTTTGCTCAGTTTGTATGTCTACAGATTAGTGAACTAGTGAACTGACAGGGATGTTCCTGGGATTTTTAAAAGATGTAATGGAAGAGGAGAAAGAGAAATATAGGGTGGAATTCAGCTCAGATTCAAACATTTACTTCGAGGCAATCACAATGGAAAGTTTCTACAAATAAGCTAGGTGTCTAAGCTCCCAGTACAGGCAGAGACAATGCAGACAGCACAATCAGAACAATTCAGCTCATCCTAAGGAAAGAAGATAGCCATGGTCATCTCTAGGTTACAGCGACTGTTAAGTATCCCATTAAGGATAGTTGGAGCTTAAACTCTTATTCTATAGACATGTGGAGTCTTACATTTAGATGCCATAACCTTCAAGGTGATTCCCCCTCAAAGAATCTTCCAAGTGAAATACTTGCATTGCAGACTCTGTTTATCCTAAAAGGAACTGAACCTATACCCACTGTATCCAAAATCAATAGACTATATAACTGCTTCAAGTAGAATATTCCCTACTGCTCCTGTTGAAGACACTGAAGACATTTTAACATAACTAACATGGGCTGAAGCACTCAGGAAAGGGCAGAAAGGTTTTGAAACCCAGGTTCTTGACATGAGTATGCATTTTATACATGACAAAAAAAAAAAAAAAAAAAAGAAAAGAAAAAGAAAAAGGACCATTTCCCTTCTGAGTGCCACAAAATGTCAAGTAGAGCCAGGTTCCCTCATGTTTCTTCCCTTCTCGTCCCATTACTTTGCATCTCTGGCCTCATGTCTCGTGGGAGAGATGGTAAGGTCTGACTTAGGATATTTTATAGGTTTGCTTAAAGCAACTGTTTTGAAGTTCAGATAGAAAAGGCTGTCGTCCTGAAGTTTAAGCAGAGGCTGTAGTGCAGATATGCCATTTCCTGGTTGAGTACCCCAAGAGCTAGATCAGTGTGCAAAAGTTAGGAACAAATAGTGCAAAATCAGGTGGTGGCAACTTCCATCCTGGTGTCATTTAACTTCTGATATTTCTTCCAAGGTCATATGTAAGATTTAGATGGCAGTTGACTCAAAGATGAACCAATGGAGCACAGAGAGACACACAGACTGCATTTCTTTCAATGATCTCATTTGTAGCTTTTCCTTAAAAATAAGGTTATTCCATTACTCTGTATTCATTCTAGTCATTCTTATTAGTATCCCAGTATGTAATTACAGAAATATTCAGGACAGACATGCTGACCCTCAAATATAAGGACAAACAAATGCAGATAAAAAATCAAGATTTCTCAGAAGCACAAAAATTTCTCAGCAGTGATTGAAAAATTCATAGTCAGGCAAAGGAAGCAACCAAAATCTGTTTGCCTGCATTTCACTCTAGAGAAGCATCCCTGTTCTGGAGTGTCATTCTGTCAGTCTTTAAGCTGGATAGCAAAGGATGCTTTTAAATAAAAATCCAAAGTCTTGTAGAAGAACAGTTAAATGTTTTTTTTCCCATCTTGCTACACAAGCTCATGGGACTACTGTATGTCTAGTTTCTACGAAAAGGTCTTAACTTTCTGCTTTCAAGATCATTCCCAGCAGATTTTTTGTAAATTAATGTTGTGTCCACGTCATGGAAACTGCTCTTCTTTGCTTTTTCTCTAAAAGTAGGGAAGAAAGCATTCCTACTAGACCTCTTATTGTGCTGAACAAGAGAATGAAGCCCAGAAGAGCTCATACTGAATCTGAGTCTAAATCATAACCTGAAAAAGACGCTACAAAGGGTAACTTACTGGAAAACTGTAATAGTATGGGTATTTTATTCTATTCCAGTTAACAATGAAAGAGAAAACAGCTTTCTAAAAGCATAGGTTTTCACAAGCCGTGTTCTAAATACTGGTTGTTCCTAAAAGGCAAGTCATCTGTGCCACCTAAAGCTAACAACACAGTTAACCCAGCCCTCTGGTAACCATGAAGAATGCCGTTATTCTTACAAAGGAATTAATTCTTCCCCAATAACTTGACAGATAGGAAAAACAAGCAGAGTCTGCAATAGAATTATGGGGTGAATCAGTCTCATTTTACACTTCAGCAGCCTCCAATTGCTTTGCAACAGTGATAATCACATGAACTAAAGAACTAAGAGAACTAGCCTCAAAGGACTTTGCAATCAATTCCCTCCTAAATAAGATGTGCTTATCAACTGCGTTCATGGGAAAAGTGTCTATGGACACTATCAGCTATTCAGCCTGCATAATGGGAACACATGCATTTGCATCTGTGGCTACAGACACTGGAGACACAGTTGCTATGCAAAACCTTAGGCAAACTGATCAACAATTTGAGCAAAATGGAAGGGAACTGAGTTCAGAAGGCAGCAAGCAAAGCTTCTTTATTTTAAGAGTATTTGGTGATAACTGAGAAATAGAGCAGGGCAATTATTTTCAGCTGAAATAGCCATGTAGCTGAAAATGCAGGCTGAACAAAGCTGAAAGTTTTCTGATTTTTTTGTAAGCTGACTAGGTAGCTAAAAGTCAAATTTTTCTTTTTAAAATAAAAACTTTTTGCATTTTCACATTGAAATTTCCTTCAACTTTATGTATAAAAAATAGGTTTTTTTCTTGAGATGAGTTTTTGTTGAAATGATCTTCCAGTAAAAAAAATAGTTGGATCTACTCAAAGGAATTACTTCTAGAGCTGACAAGAAAGTTAAAAAATAACTCTAGTTCTGCTGAAAATTAGTTAGATTTACATAGCAAAACTTCCATTAACTTCAATGGATTCCGCTGACTGACTAGAAGGATTTGTACCTGATTAGCAAACAAAAATGCTCCTTGTAATCCTATAATCATACTAAATTGCTGAAAAAAAAAAAAATCAATATTTAAAGAAAAAAAATCAGAAGGAAAAAAGTCTTGAGAAAATAATGTATCTTTTATCAGCCATCAGCCCCTTTTCCATAAAATGTTATTTCAAAATGAGGGGAAATAAATCATCCCTAAACACGTACACATCTCCATTGTCTCCTGTGGAACAGGGAATTACTCTATTAAGTTTGCTGTAAGTAAACCTGGGACAAATTTTAATAATTGAAAAATAGAGAAGTGCCAATACGTCAGCAATATTTTTAAAGGAAAAGCATGAAATAAATCAGCATTACCTTCTAGTTTTAGATTACTAATGCACACTTACTTCAAAAGAAAGAGATATTCCATTTGAACTTTATTATTGAATTTCACTTCAATATTAGAAGTTGATATTTTGTGTTATATTGTTTTTATCACATGGGAATGCAAACTCATGAAAATGAAACAGTAATATTTAAATGACTATTTTTTCCAAATTTCTCTGCAGTAACAAACATCTACACTTTCATTTTTCAACCCAAATAATAAATTTTACAATGTCAGAACTTCCTGTGGGATGGAAATAAAGTTTTTAGATCAACTATACTGTTAGGAATGTAAAGAGCTTTTATTCACTCTCCATCTTCCCAAGACACTAAAGAATATATCAATTTATTTGAAACTTTTGAATGCTTCATTAAAATTAGATCAATAGAACTCTTCAGCTGAAATTTCTTTCTAATTCTTCAACACTGAACAGATTAAGGAACCAAGAGCAGGTATACATCCAATGAAGTTACACAGATAAATTTCCTAACAGTTACTGAATTATGTGAAAGGCTATCGAAATTTTCTGCCCTTCCCATTGGACAAGGTCGTTTTAAAAGAGTTCTTCTTATTGACAGCATGTGTTACAAACTAAGACTGATACAGCATGAACTATCTTGATTTAACTACTTCAGAATAGAGAAAAATTGTTCTTCTAGTCTCTCTTCTGTTTAACTCCACAGTTTATTTTAATAACACTACTTTCCAGATAAGAAATCAGATAATTATTTGAACTTGGTGTACTTACTGCTGAGAAAATAATTTTGCATGGTACAGCTATGTTGGTTTAGAAAGTTAGTATCACCAGAGCTCCAGTTGTGTCACGATGTTGGTGCATTTTCTTTTGACATAAAGATGCACTGCCTATTTTGCAATAAAGTGGCAAATGTATGTGCTCTGAATTACATTGATCGACTATATTCATTCAGTTATATTGAAAAAAAAAAAAGAACCTGGGATCTGAGATCAATAACCCATAGCCCCCACCAGAAAACACACCAGTAAGTTACATATTGCATATTCTCTTGAATTAAGATGTTCTGTGATTCTTTTACAGTTGAAAGGCTATAGAAGACAAGATAAAGGAACTCAGACTTCCACAAAACACATATTCTTCCCAGAACATGGAGCGAGATTGAAGATATTCAAGTTTTGTGATAAAATTCTCCTTTCCAGTCTTAATCATGGTGATCAATTGCTCAGAATCTAAAGTTCAGAACTTCTGCATGTGACCCAAAATTCCACAAGGAGAATAAATCCAGCCTATCTAAACGATCCTCCCAGTCAGGAAAAGAGGTTCATAGTGTAAACTGAACAAATTCTGCTTATAACATCAAATATACGTGAACGTTTCTGAACTAGAGAACATTGTAACATGAAAAAGGTTCTGTGACAAACTTGCAGTTTTCAGGATTGCTATGTGAAAGGTACATATTTGATTTAAAAGTCAAAGCTAATAAAAATCTAAACCAGACTTTAACTAAAATATGCAGTACAGAGCAAGAATACCTTCCTTACATTAAAACCACATTTCTTGATACATCTGACTTCAGTTGCCTCAGAAGAACTGGTTTTCTGGCTCATTTTAATACTGTAATTTTGATAGATTAAAATTGTGAAGCTGTTGGATCTGTTTCATATATTTGATCAGTCTAATTGTATCATTTCTTCCAAAATTTGTTATTTGTCTGTAACATGATTAAAGCACCTGCTGTTATAAGCTTCTCATTATGATTATGCTGATGGGAAGTCCACATTCTTCAGCTACTCAACACAAATCTTTTTAAAACGGAAAAAACAAAACACCTGACTGGCATCTGGGAAATGACACCACAATGATCTGATTAATAAATGAATCGTGCCGTGATATTGCTACAGACATATAACAAAAATCTTAGAAAAAGGCATTTCCACATATACAAACTGAACACAAGTTTATAGTAGCTCAAAAATTTTGTGTATTACTCTAGCAATTCTACAGTTGATGAAGCTTTAGATAAAAATACACACAGGCATGTCTTTATAAAAATATACCATTGCTTTCTGAAGTCATGTTTACACAGGTACTTTAGATGATAAATGAGAGTGATATACATATCAGTTCATGTAAAAAAACCCTAAGATTTGTTTGGAACGTAGAGTTGATTCAACTGGTTATAATAGTTAAGGAATATGTTAATGTCATAAGGTGCCCAAAAATGGCTTGTGAATCGGACCTTTGAAATCTGAGCAAGGAATCTTGGTTTTGGAGCCAATAGGTACACTTGTCATTTGGAATTGGCAGGAAATTCCAGCAAATTGCTATTCATTCTCCAGATATACTCTGAGCGTTGTCGCAGATCTTAACTGAGGACACATAAGCCATGTCTGTCAAAAAAAAATTTTGGTATTTTTGGTGTGATACAGCCTTTAGGTGTTGTCAAGTGATAAATGAAAAACTCAGAAACAAGTACATAAAAAGATATTTTCAAACTAATACAACAATCACATATTCAGAGTCACTTCTATAAAGCAACTTGATACGTTAAGAACTCTCTCATGTGGTTACATCCCCAAAACACATACTGGAACTTTTATGCCACCTTTACTGTAGAAAGTACTTACTGGTAGATTCATATATTAAGGAAACTCCTACAGCCATCTCAACCCAAAAATCTGTCCTTTACCACAGTGTTGATAAGTACAACTGCATGCAACACAGTTCTCCAAACCTACATCTTTTTAAATATAGATAGAAACCCTCACTCCCACATGCAAGGGAGCAAGATTTAAGTCCAATAATTATTAATAAAAATAGGAAACAATTTACTATGCAGAAATTAAGGATATTTTTTATTCAACATTCACAAAAGAGTTCTTTTACCTCAGTAAGTTGTGTCTGTCTTCTATAGCTCAAAGCAACCTGATCTAGTTGAAGATGTCTCTGCTCACTGCAGGGGGGTTGGACTAGATGACCCTTAAAGGTCCCTTCCAACCCAAAGCATTCTATGAGTCTATGAAAGTGAGCTATTATAGAAAATTCTCAAGAAAGGCAGCTTGCTCTGTCTCTGTTGTATTCAAGAGTTAGATTTCTAGAGGACAAAAAAGGAGAAAAGAGTGTCCTAATGACTCAATGAGCTTGAAAACACAGGGCAGGGACCTGAACCTTCAACAAGTGTATGAAATATGTGACAGATCTGCAACTATGATGTATTGGATAGGGTGTGTTCACCTCAATATTGCAGTATAAATTATTACCTGGGTGATTAGGTGTTAGTAGCAGAAAGAACTTACGATCTGTAACATTGCTGCAGCTGAAAACTTAAGGAATGAGAGTAAATATGCATGTTAATTTATTATCATTTCAAAACAGTATATATATTTGTACTTTTTTAATAGAAAATTTGAGATACAACTCCAGTGTGCTAAATATGTCAGAAATACGTTTTGTAACAGAAATGTAAAAAGAATAATTGGTAGTATTTTAACACAAAGAACTCCACCAATATGTCTTAGTATCTACTATAGTTTTCAGCTAAAAATTGGAAAACTGATTTCTGGCAAGAGCACTCAGCAGAAACACTGCTGTACTGTTGAATAAAGTGTTTCTTGTGAACTTGTCTTGACTTTCATCTATTAATTGTGGACTTATTCCTCGAAATAATAATAATGGCTTTGTCAAATCAATGTCCCTAAGTAGTTGAACATAAAGATACATGCAATTCTTCTTTGCCTTCCCCAACTATTGCAGCTCTGCAGGGAAGGACACAATGTCATTGTCAGTAGGTGTAATTATTGCACATTCTGCTTCCCAAGGTGTATCTTAGTAACCTATGATAAGCTAAACCCATAAAGTGTCAGCAACCAAAAGAGTTAAACTTGCGGTAGCGTATATCTTATGTGCTCAAAAAGTCAAAATAGAAATGTCAAGGGCAGTTTGAGCCAGTATTGGATGATGAGACAATTGTTTTCGCCCATACTGTTTTGTTGACATTCGATAATAGAAATGGTCATTTCTCCTCTACTCTCCTGAATAAGCTGTGTTGAAAATAGTTACATTGACAAAAGGGTATTACAGAAGTGACCCTACACCTTTATCTGGCATCTGCAATGGTGATTTCTCTTCATAAATACTGTCTATATGCTTCCACATGAAAGTTAATATTGGGGTTTGAATTACAGAAATGAAAGTAAATAGGGGTTTTTTCAACTTCCTTTCCTCTTTTTTACTTTTATCTTTTCTTACAACTTCCTATAGTTTAAGGTATGGTGTGTGATGAAATATGGTTGTCTCGCCAGACAGTCGTATTTCTTCAGAGCACCTTTTTCCTATGAAACTCGTTTCAGTTTTCTCAAACAAATTTGGGAAGGGTCAGGTAATGGAACACAGCAGCTATAATATTTATGATAATCCATGATAACATAGCATCTGTTATAATTTCTTCTGGAGTCAGTGGAGGAAGAAACACCAAATATGTGCTATAGTTACTGAAATCTACTGAGTTCTTCAACTATTCAACTAGACAGCTAATGATTATTAGTGTTTAGGTGAGGACTACAAAATACATTAACTCTGTCTCCTCTACCCCATGTAATACATTTGGAGGGAGACTTGATAGCTAACTTGAGCTAACTAAATGAATAATGTATGCTTCCTCAATTGTGCACCTGAAGAAACTGTACATTGCTGGTGGATTGTTCACCCCATTCCAACACAGTATCTGAGAGATGGGACAAGGCACACTGCGCCTCTATTGCTCTCTATTACTGTCTTACACAGGGAGTTTAAGCAGTTAGTTTAGATTAGTTGCCCTAGTTTTGGATGACTGAAGTTATGTAAAATGAATCCCATCCCTGATCATCTTCTGTCAAAATGATTGTTCACATCCCTAGGGATGGCCAGGGAGGAACATGACAAATGAAAACTTTCTTTCTGCAGCAAAGGTGCGATAGCAAACATTTTTAACTGAACCATTTCTAAGAAGTTTTTATAAAATTGTTTCTCTAACTCTTGGAGGTAGTGAGGAGAAAGCAGTTCTTCTGATATTAAGACCAAAGACCATTTCTATCATCTGAAGAGGTTTTGTGTCTGTATTTATTGTTGTGTACCTAAAATGACTACTTCACAAAAATCTGTCCCTTCAATAATCTGTACCTGCCAGATTACCTTTCTCAGGGTCAGCAGGGAAAACAGTCAGAGTTTAAATAGTTGAATACTGTGAACTATTGGGCCACGGTTTGACTGACTATGATAATACAAGCAGTGCACACAGTAGAAATCCTAATAACTATGTGAGTTGACCCTGGCTGGATGACAGGTGTCCGCTGAGCCGCTCTCTCACTGCCCTCCTCAGTTGGACATAGGAGAGAAAATATAACAAAAGGATCATGGGTCAAGATAAGGACAGGAAGAGATCACTCACCAATTACCATCACAGGCCAAACAGACTCGACTTGGGGAAATTAGTTTAATTTATTACTAGTCAAATCAGAGTAGGATAATGAGAAACAAAATTGAATCTTAAAACACCTTCTCCATACCCCTGTCTTCTTTCCAGACTCAACTTCACTTCCAATTTTTTCTACCTCCTCCCACCCTGAGCACCACAGGGGGACAAGGAATGGGGGTTGCGGTCAGTTCATCACACGTTGTCTCTGCTGCTCCCTCTTCCTCACAGTCTTCCCCTGCTCCAGCCTGGGGTCCCTCCCACGGCAGACAGTCCTCCACGGACTTCTCCAATATGAGTCCTTCCCACAGGCTGCAGTTCTTCATGAAACTATTAGAAAAGTACGGACTTATTCAGCACACATTACTGTTTAATATCTGCATTTGTCCTATATAATATATGTATTCTAATAGCAATGATATTGTGCTAAATAGAGCTGAAAAACAGGAAGAGGTTATGCTAAAGCCCTTAAGGGCTACAGGAGTGAGGTTCTGTGAGGCTTCTGTAAGAACTGATGGAGCTGAGGAACCTGAGAGATTTAAGGTATCTTTGTGTCTTTTCTCTTTTCAAGTCTGAACAATTTTGGAGCTGAAAGGTGGTCTTAGTATAATTCAGAGTGTCCTAGTGGTCTTCACAGATCACAATAAACTCGTTGGACTGTTTGATGTAATATCAGGCTTCCTTAAAATGCTTTAAGCTACAGGCCTATACCAAGCAACATTTTTGTCTGTCCCCAGGCAGCTGTATGATGCATAAGGTACCCCTTACATTGGAGTTTCCAAAGGACTGCTTCCAAAACAGCCTTGCCATTAGTTGTCTTCCACAATTCCTCATCCATCCCTAGTATGGCTCTTCAGATATTCCTAGTCACATGGAGGCGGGTGGGGTGACTGCAGTCAGGTCACAGAGAAGGGCTACGTATTTCATCCATCCATCTATTCACAGACTCGTAGAATCCTAGAATGGCTTGGGTTGGAAGGGACCTTTAATGGTCATCTAGTCCAACCCCCGTGCATTGAGCCGGGACAACTTCAACTAGATCATCTATCCATCCATTTACATACTAGTTGAAGACTTCCATGTTCAAGGCTACATTAATCTAAATCTTTCAGCAGTGAAATAATAAAATGTTTAGAATATTTTCCAGAGGCTCATTCCTTATGTACCTTGTGCAGATATTTTAATTAGGACAAAAGTCATCTAAGTTGCAATTTCAGACAAAATCCAACTGCTTCTCTGGTTTAAATGACAGAATATAACTTTAAAAACTAATCATTTTTCTCTTTGCTGGATGATGGTGATTCCCTTAACAGAGTGGCTAAAAATGCAATACCATTCTGAACTTGATAAGCTTTGTAGCAGATGGCAGAATGGGTTTTCTTATGTGCTATGAATGCCTAGCATTATATCATGACACAGGCAGGATTAGTTTTCCAATGTACTGATCAGAAATGTGGCAAGCTTAATTTTTTTCTTCTTTCAAAAGAAGACCAAGGTTGCTGTTTCTTTCCTGTGATTTCAGAAAATTATTACTCAAAATGTTTCCTTAGTTCTTAAAAATAAATCTGTAATTTTACCTAACATGCCTCCTGAAAGTGTTTTTTTTTGTTTTTCATGTTCAATCACCCTCTTGTGGAAGAGTCTGTCCCTAACTTTAGAAATTGCTTTTATGCTACACTTTACAAGCTGCATGTTATTGGCTATGCTGACCAGAGAGACGTTTGTATCTAATGTATGTGCTGTTGGGTAGAGAACTGATATTGTGATTATTTTCTGTGTTCTGGACAGTTACCACTTGGTAGTTCTTGTAGATGAGAGCTTATTTTCTTGACATTTATTCACATAAATAACTGAGATGTATCAATCTGCTCTAAAACAATTTAGGTAGTCAATAAGCAGGTTTTTCTGTTCAATTCGCAAGTACTGTGGGCAACTTGCTGCTCATCATCTGTCCTCATGGAAGAAATCACACTTTAATCACATTTAGTGGCAACAGCATTTAAAAGGCTCCCTTTTGCTGAAAATTTTCTTTTATGTAACTTCACATAATGCCATGCAAATTAGTAGACTTTTAATTATAATGGAGATTAAAGGATGGATATATAAAGCTGCAAAAATAAATGCGTCTCAGACATCAGAAATGTGGATTTGGTTTCTATGTTCTGATCTGTGAGCAGGCTAAGGATTTTCTTAAAACTAGTCCTAACATTTTTTCAGAACTCTTCACTTTACTCGGAATCTGCCAAAATGTTTTATTTAGAGTCTCACGTTTTAGTTAAAACAGTGAATGGCGTCTGATGTTCTCTGGGATTTTCAAACAAGACCTAAGGGACAGTGACTCAGGTTTCTCTATATAAGCATCAAATTTATTTTAGCTGCCCTAAGATAGCATACTTGGCTTCCAGTTGCTTCTCCATCACAAGTCCTTATTGTTGCCAATCAGAAGGATTCCTTGAGCATTCCTTGACTGCAGCTGAGCAGTCTGCCTGTTTTCGTTCAGATCCTACTCATAGCGTCTCTGCTCTTTTTCTAGTTCTCATTTTTGTGTTATATAGGCTTCTATTCTTATTGCATTTTACAGTCCAGGTTGCATCACTATACAATACCGAGCATGGGCAGCGTTCTGTATCTAGAGGAGAGATTGCTGAGCACATCCCACTCTAAACACTGGAAGGAATTTTCTGGCAGAAGAAAACTACTATGTTTCATCAAAAGTACAACGTTGCTTATGTCTGTGGGAGCATTTTCTTCATCTTTACATGGAATCGACTGATTCTCTTCCTCAAGAATCCTTGTTACTAATCTGTTGACCAATTCCATGATTGCCTCCAACTCCAAAAAGCCAATATTCTTTATGAGTTTTACAGCAGCTGAAAGTGAAACTTGGGTTCATTCCTTCAAGCTCTTCTTCAGTGAACTCTTGGCATCTCATTAGGGTCTTTCATTGACTTTAATGGGCTCTGAACAGTCGTGTCTGGGTGTCTCTGTCTAGGATATTAGAAAAGTCAGTAAAGCTTTATAATCCTCCATGCCATTTAAAGGTTTACTTCTTTTAACTGGGTGAACATTTTTTACAATTCTCAGATATTTGTTTTATTCTTGATCTCTGAATAGATTTTAGTTTGTTTTTATTTTTTTTTAATTTCTTAATTTCATTAGATTTAACCACCAATGCTGTAATATTACTGCTGACAAAAGAGAAATATGCTCAGAAGGTCACTGAAATTGTTTTCTATCCATCCAAGGTATCCTTTGCATATATTCTTATAGTTTGTCTTAATCTCCTGTTTTTCTAGATTTCAGTTTGTAAAGATTTTAGAGAAAATGAAAGATAATAGAATTTCATTTAGTCCATTCAGGTTTATGTGTGCATGGTTAGCACTTCTGTATTTTGGGGGATTTCTGTGTGGTAAATATTAAATATTTTATTTAGTTGTGTGCTTTAATGTTGAAATTTCTTCCTACATATCAAACAGCTGTGTCTATAAACCACAATAGCCAAAGGTCAATATATGTTCCTGTTGAATACATAGCTCTTCCAAAAATGTTTATCTTTCTGCATGCAATGCAAAATCTTTAAACTTATTTACATTAAACAGATCTTGAAAAGATGTGGTTATTTGAGATGTACCTTTCATTCACCACTAAAAAACTTTTTTAATGAATGAAGTTGTAGAAATGTGAACCTGTGGGCCTGAGGATGCTTTGTAGTTATAGAGATGAGAACCTGAAAAAAAAATATTTTAAATTATCTTTTTTTTCCTTAAGACAAACTCACAACTTCATTAGTGCCTCAGCCTTCACTGTGTTTCTTTAGCCCTGTTACTGATCTCTGTAAACATTTTGGGTCTTGCAGTGATTATGTATCAGAGACCAAGCAGTTAGCTTTCATGTTTAACTTTCTAAATATTCATTAAGGTATTCATATCTAACCAAATGATAGTATGTTACAATCTAAGGTGAGTCCATTTAATTTCTTCATGTGTAGAACTACTCTTTAAAACTATATAATAAAATATACCTGAGGTCAAAGATTTCCTTCCGTTTCTGTCATTACTGCTAGCTATGTGGTTGTATCAATTGAAACAAATTACAAGTTCTGCTAATCGTACAGCATATCTCTTGTATCATTTAGACAATTCAAATACGTGTGAAGAAAACAGCTTTAGGTAAATATAAGTGGATTTGTTTTCCACACACTGTATTTCTATCAATCAGCTGTATTCACAGCTCTACTGTGGTATATGAGTGAAGAAACATATACTCTCTCCTTCTGGGAGCCTTTGCTTGATTTATTTCTTGTTTTCTTGTTTCTCTAACTCTATAATAAAAGTCATACAGAATGACAGTGTTGTCTACAGGTGCCCTTCAGGTGTGGAAAAACATAATGGCTCTGGTTACAGATACGGGATTGTCAGCAAAAGCAAGGGACTCAAAGAAAGTGAAGAGATTTCTAGGAAAGACAGTACTGAGAAATTACTGTGTTTCCACAGCACTGGGTAGAAAAATGTAAGAGCTAAAATTGTATTTTCTATACTAAATAGATAAAGTAGCTTACAAGGCTTGGAGAACTGCTTACAAAGAATTTTGTATCAAACCCAAGCTTTCTGTCTTTGCTGTACATATTCTTTTAGAGACCAAAATCAAATGGCTGCTAAGGAAATGGGGCTGCTGTAAAACATGCTCACCTTCTTAAGTAATTGTACAGTGGAAGGACAAAAAGTCCACAGTCCAACTGTGCCTCAGCATGCAGGATGAAGTTAGAGCAGCTTTCAGTCTCTCTGAAACATACCAACACCGACCTGGTACCAGACAGTCCATTGACCTTTGCCAAGCACATGATGGGAAGACAGAAGAATGTGGTTCTAATTCTATCACTTTTCAGCAGTATGTGAAAGATTTTTCCAGTTCTGCCAGCTTGAAGAAATTTGGCGGGGGGCTTTGGTACTAGTGAAAGGTCTTTTACGTATTTGGCATGTTTAACCTTACTACTCACAGTTACACGAACTACACAAAACAGCAAAACATCAAGCTTGATTACTTACTAGATATGTAAAGATTCCTACCTCCAAACACGTCTGTCTCAATCCCCTTTTCTTTTTTTTCTTCTCTACCATTAAGTCTTCATATTTATTCTATTCAAGAAAATTAATAAGCAAGATCTAACCTTATTTTTTCATAGCATTCCAGAAGTAGGTAAGAGATGAAAGAGAAAATAAATCCTGAAATACTGTGGAAATAAACTTTGGTTAAGTTTACATCCTGACTTAAGAGAGTATTTCAAGCACCATTCATATAAGAAAGAATTATTCTAGAAGGCATGCCATCAGACGAGGACTGTCTTAAGAACACACAGAGCTCTTAAATCCATCAGGAAAAATTGTCATGTTTGGAGTGAACAGCCAAATTTACTGACATTACTGTTGCGATTCCCCAGATTAGTGAAGATGTTAAAATATGCAGGGAATATAAGTCCAAAAGATTCTGTCTGGAAATGAACCTATATCTATTTTGAGAGCCTCAACACATATTTATCATGGGTAGTAGCACCTATGAAAGCTCACCTGTCCGAAACGAAAGCAGAATAATAACACTAAGGAACTTCTCACACCCTGCCCCATCTGTGGGCTTTCAGAGTTCTTAATCTACAGATCAGAGAATATCCATCAGTCACGAAAATCTCTTCTAATTCCTTGCCTCCTCCGTTATTCTGCTGTTTTTCTAACCCCACAGTATGGAAACAGGGCCCATCGGGGGAATTCTGGGAAGATGTGCAAGACTAACAAATTGGGATCCAAAAATTAAATGTATAGGAAGATTAGAATTAAATAACAAAATCATCTATTTTTTCCTTCCTCATTCCAACTTTTTATACTGTTTTATTTGTACAGTTAGGCAAATTTGTCATGATGTATAATATTTGTTTAGTAACAATTTGAAGATGCAATTGGAATAAGAATCAACCTCAGATGTTTTCTTGCTAGGACTGTAAACAACAGTGTATGGATGCAAATATTCACCCAACCATGTGAATAAAGGTGTACTGAGGGTTGAAGAGCGGCATTTTTTTATTTGGGTGGGTATTGGTGAAAAAGGAACCTAACAGAGAAACATGAAAGAAATCTCTAAGCACAAGTACAGACAGACCTGAATCTCCTCTGTTCATGCTCTGAGCAAGCCAACAGCTAGCCTCATTCTGGCCAGAAGCCGCAGGGCTGCATTAGCTGCACGGTGTTGTGTTTAGCTCCTGAGAGGTCAGATTTATTAGTCTGGGCTCAGTGACACTCCATCACAGCCACATGGCTTTCGGATGGGAGCTGGAGTAAGGCCAGACAGCTTGCAGGGTGGGCAGAATGTATTTGGGTCCATCTGCATCTGTCTCTGTAGATGTGCCAGATGCTTTGAAAAGGGTGTGTTTTGCATGTTGGAAAAGGAAACACTTGAGGAAAGCATGGGTTGGTTTGTTGTTGTTGTTTTTCTTTCCCCAAATCTAGTTTCTTAGTTGAGGCACAACACAGAGTTAAAAAGGGTATCTCCCTTAAAAACAAAAGGCCCATAGAAAATGTGACTGTAAACACTCTCCCCTCATAACCCAGTGCCTAATCTTGAAATATCTTTCAGAATTCTTCCAATATTAGAGGAAATAGATTACTTTTTTTTTTTTTTAATATTCACAGATTTTGAGTGATGCAAAATAGTTTTAGCATAAGAAGCAAAATACTATTTTGGGAAACAAAGAAGAAGTAGAATAACTTTAGTGCAGGGAGTAGCTCTGACAGACCTGATAGCAGAGGAGGAAGGAGGTGGCAGGTCAAGCATGGCAGGGAAGGAGGCAGACGTGTTATTCCTTTGTAGCTGAAGTTAGCTGTACTGTTAACTGTAGTAGAGTTAGTTGGTTAGTTAGGCACAGGTGACTGATTGATTGCCCATCTAGGTTGCCCATCTAGGTTGCTGGGGTCCACCTGGATGTCAAGAAAAATGAGGGGCTGCAAGCTCTCTCCTGCCAGGGGACACAGCACGTTAGATGCAGAAGGCCTGGCTATGGCCTGAAACTATACCTCTGCCTTTCCCCACTCTCTCTCACACACAATACATGTGCATGTGGAAACAGAGCTTCCTCACCGAGCACCCAGTGATGCACCACTACTTGGAATCTTATTTTATGTATATGAAGATGGGAATGTGTCATGGTTTAACCCCAAGCAGCAACTAAGCATCACACAGCGCTTGCTCTCTCCCCTCCCCGGTGGGATGGAGGAGAGAATCAGAAGGGTAAAAGTGAGAAAACTCAAAGCTTGTGCTAAAGACAGTTTAATAGGTAAAGCAAAAACCACCACACAAGCAAAGCAAAACAACGAATTCATTCACCACTCCCCGTGGGCAGGCAGGAGTTCAGCCATCTCCAGGAAAGCAGGGCTCCATCACATGTAACGGTTACTTGTGAACACAAGCACCATCACTCTGAACATCCCCCTTTCCTTCTTCTTCCTCCAGCTGTATATGCTGAGCATGATGTCACACGGTATGGGATATCCCTTGGGTCGGTTGGGGTCAGCTGTCCCGGCTGTGTCCCCTCCCAACTCCTTGTGCACCCCCAGCCTCCTCGCTGGTGGGGTGAGGAGCAGAAAAGGCCTTGGCTCTGTGTAAGCCCTGCTCAGCAGTAATGAAAACATCCCTCTGTTATCAACACTATTCCCAGCACAAATCCAAAACACAGCCCCATACCAGCTACTATGAAGAAAATTAACTCTACCCCAGTCAAAACCAGCACAGAAAGAAAATTCATCTTTGGCTTCTAGAGATCAATCATGGCAAACAATAAGAGGCAATCAGCTCTGTTTTTTGGAGTAATGCCATTCCATTTACATCTGTTAGGAGAAAAATTACTGTAATCATAGATAATCCATACTGCTTCCAGAGACTGGCATGTCTGTATTAACAGTGGCCAAGGAGAGGACACAGGCTTTCATAATAACTGCATAACTCCATGTCATCAGGTGCAAGGCTGTTTAGAGGAAGAAGAAAACCCAATGTGATATCATATGATGGCCTTCAATAGAGGTGTCTAGCAGAAACAAAATCGTTGTTGAGATTTTCTTTTCCAGAGGACCTCTCCCTTAACACCAGAGAAAAAGGAAAAAGAAAGAACAATAAAAGAAGGAAAAAGACTACATTTCAGTACTCTTCTTTTTTATATTGTGAACAGGTGAGAGATTTAGTCTTTATTACTTTAGGTGAATAAAATAATTAATAATGAATGGCTCTTTATAAGAAGGCATATGAACAATGACACACAAAAGGAGTGCTTAAAGATTATATTTGAATTGCATGAAATTCATTAAGATGCAGTAAAATTGAAAAACTGGCCCAACTGAAACTAGGATAGAGAAAAGGAAAGATATTCTTGATTCTTGGCAATGGTCATTAAGCCTCAGCACAGGTTGAATGTTTATTTTAGACAGGTGAGAAGTTAGTTACAGTCAGCAAACAACTTTAGCTATCTGAAAGTCAAAGTTACAATACTTCATTTCTATGACATCCTGCGCTGGAATGAAGACCCTAAATAAGACAAACACTATAAGTATGATGTAACGAATATAAATAATTTTTTGCCTTAAATGACTTATGGCAGACAACTACTCCTTGACAAACCCATAAAAACACCATGCTCATGGGATAAATCCACAATCAGGTCTGCAGAAAAGGATATATGAATTCAGGTTCCACATCTGTAATTTTCTTCTGGAGGGAGCTTTCTCTCCGGAACTGAGCAAGCTTTTCTATCACTTATTAAAGGTAGAAAACGTACACTTATCTCAGCCTGAATGGAGTTGAATTCTCAAGAATGTCCAAATCCCACCACTGTAGATTAGTCTCGAAAAGGGAATTTTCTGTTGAAGTTGTGCTCCTGAGCCAACAGAAGTCAAGATTCATTGGATTATACTAATGTCTAAGGGTCAAGTCTGTTAATTTGTGATGAGTGAGGCTTGTGGTTGTTCCACCACCAATTCCCTCCTTCATCCAAGGCTGTTTAATGTCATGTCAGTAACAGGGAACATAATAGGGTGTTTAATTTTCAGGATCCTCAGTGCTGAGTGTCACAAAACCTTTTTCACCTGGTCTTTACACTCGGTACAGCATCTCTTTTAAAAATGTTAGCCTAAAATACTCTTCCTTAATACAGAAAGAAATATAGAAAGCTGTTTTTTCTAGAGTACTCACAGCCCAACTTGTCCTCTTATTAGAAGTTCTAAATGTCTAATGTCATCATTCCAATGGACTTGCCAGACATTTTGATTTGTAAAAGAGTTACACATTGTATTAACATGTTTCTTTAGTGAATGAAACATGATAGATTACATCTACTGAATGCAGTCAAAAACGTTTAAAATCATAAAATAATAAAAAGCATAAAGCGTTATAATTTTGGTAGCTCTAGAGGTCTACATGGCTTCTGTCAACGTTTCTAGCTTAGGCAAATTTGGAAGGATATTTTCCGATTGCAGTTAAAATGTAATATGAACTATTAGCATGAGTGGTAGTGAAATACTCCATTTCACCTATTTCTTTTTTAGATACAGGGAATGGATTTGCCTTAAATCAACTTTGTAAACTGGTGTGATTACAATAGGTCAAGCATTTCTAATATTAAACTACTTCAATATACATATACATACATGAAGAGTGAACGTTAAGTGTTTCACATGGAAAAGTGTTGAATTAAGATGCCCTTAATACTTTACATGAGTGACAATATTTTTCATGATGAAGTTTTCTCTTTTAAAGCACGTATGGATTATCATTTGCAGGAAAATTAAATCATTTTAGGGATATTTTAACTAGAAACCTAAACCTCATCACGCCTTTTTTTTTTTTTTTTTTCTGGTAACAGCTCAGTTCATCCATTTATCTGTGAATAGTCAGGTGGGACAGATACGTCAGTCTCAGGCCATCTCTAATAGAAAATTGTTGAATATTCACTTGGCTAGATGATGTAGGTATATTATTTTGACAGAAGAGCAGTTATTTAATGTCATGGGTGATGAATGGCACAAGAACAGTTAGAGGGAAATAATGGTGATAATTTGTCAAAGAAGCTAAGAGATAGAGTGGTAGGGCAGGTGAGGTAGAATGATACACTATGTAGTTAGAATAATATGATATAGTGCTGGAGGGCTGGAGAATAAAAAAAATAAATGGGCAAACACTACTGTGAACTAGGGGACTGAGAAATATTTAGAAAAATATCAGTGCTTAGAATACTTCTGTTACAGTACAAATTAAACCTAAGAATAAATATAATGGGAATTATGGCAATAGAGGGGAAAAAATGATACACCAATCAAAAAGATGCATGTGAGAAAAGCAGAGTAAGGGATACTCTTAATGTCAAGGAACGGAATAAATACAATAAGAAGTGATTGTATGTATCATTCTGCTGGATTAAATCTTTCTGAGTTACTCAATTTACATGTCTCACTACAGTCAGTGAGTAGACAGAATAAAAATAGATAATAACAGAAAGGTGTGTTTCCGGAAAGTTTCAAACAATTTGTGATTATTTCTAGTTTTTAAAAGACTTCTTTAAAGACATTTGTTACTAATCAGGACATTGGAGGTTTTTAAAATGTAACAACTATTTGGAAATCATATATTTTATTAGAAAAAAAAAGTAAATACAGTTGAAAACACAGGTTATATGAGTTTTTCAATGCAACATGCAGAAATTTAAAAGATTGAAACACAGATGGATGAGTCACACATAAAACAGAGTAGTCATATGGAAACAAGAGATGAAAAGAAGAGACAATTAGGAATTTTGAGCACCTGGTAAGGTTGCTAAAAGTCTCATCGTTATTACAGGAAACATTGTGAAATTTAAAATCTACTAAATATAAAAGGAATGACAAAGACTTCTGTTTCTGACTGCTATGAATAACCAGTTATGTGCAAATGAGAGGAAGTGCTTTTGAAAGACAGAGTTGTGCTTTGAAAGGACAGTTCAGTTCATTCAGTTTTTCATCAAATAAAATAATTTCAATAATAAATAGGACGCAGAACAACTCAGTTCCCCCCAGGCAGTGCAGCCTTCTTCCCTAGACCACTGTGTGGACTGTTATAAGAAGAAGGTACAGTAATGTCTCTACAGCCTCACAACTTTCTCATCTTTTAAGTGATTATGTCCTTTATTGCTAAGGAAGTTATCCCTATGCTTTCTCAGATACATAGACTGCTCACAGAGTTGTCCAAGCGCAATACCCAATTTAAGTGCCTGGCTTTCCTCTGCCCTCATACTTCATGCACTGCGATAAAGCAAGGATTATTCCACTGTGGTAAATGCAGTTTCACCACTGCAAAATCAATAAGACAGAAGAATCAGGCTTCTCTTTCCTTGCTTCAGCAACCATTTTCCATTGTGTTTTATCTTCTTTTTTGGCTGAGCTCATGCTGATAACTAAAATTCTTTCTTTTTGGGGTGAGAGGCAGGGGAAGAATAAGGAGAAGGAGAAAGACTTGAAGGTGTTAACAATGATGACATAAATTATGCCAATATACTTCTCTCCAGACTAGAAAGATTAGCCAGGAGGTGGTCCGTCTCCAAAAATCTAATTTAGTAGGTTTTTCTTATGGGATCGGGGGGAGGGGGGGGAAAGGTAGTGATGGATTTTCAGTGTACGTGCAATACAGATTCCTAAGTCCATTCCTGCATACCAATATTTCTTGCTTGTACTATTTAAGTACTCTTCCTTATATACCAAAATGTCAACAGGTGTAATCAAGTGTAGAGAGTCATGTTGAGAGGCAGCCTTGCTGTGACAGAGCAGAGGCTTCCTACTGAAGAACCAGCACATGCAAAGCTCTGCAAACAGAAGAATTTACTTGGCACCTATGCCCTAGTGAAGCTGACATACCACCTTGTGTGTGGGCACAGTGCCATCCTGACAGATGGGGACGACTGCAAGCAGCCAAAAGACCATGTTTGAGCATCTAATATGTTTGTGGAGGGCAGGATTCCCAGTTAGAAATGTCAAAACAGCTGTTTGTCCTGAATTTTGTGTGCCTACAGGTTAGGTGGTATATGCCTTTGCTCATTCATCACTGAGCTTGATTAATTTTTTAAGAGTTTCTGCTATAGCAGTCAGTTGTTGTAGTTTCAGACCAGTGTTGTGTGTAAGTGAAATCAGCCTCTTCTCCTTTTACACTGCTCATGACAAGACTGCAAATAATGTCACAATAGGATGGAAGAGTTTTTCCTAAGGGAGAGCCCCATTCTGTGCCTTCTGCAGTTTCCTAGATTATTTTGCTAAATGTAATCTTATATTTGGTATTAGTTAATCTCAAAACCAGCATCTTTAAGCTTTCATACTCAAACCCATGAAGAGCTGCAAGATATCATATCAAAAAACAATCAGGGTTGAAAAATATGAAAAATGGCAGATCTCTAAAATTATACTGTCTCAACCTTTCTCTAACTATAACAATACCTACAACTTTCATTTTCATAAGAACAAAATATATTCTTTTCCACTAGGTAGAGGAGCTTCAATGAATTGTTACTTTTAAAATAAATCTACTCTTTCATCACTTCTTAACCTTCTCTTTCAGAACTCATTGCAGACATGACTGTACTATGACTACTACTAACACAATTTTTATAATTCCTTTTTGTAACACCTCAGTCTCTATGACTTTAGTGAATAGCTTCATAATGAGAGTGAAGTGATTCTTTTTTGTTTAAGGCTGAAAAGATTGCCTTTCCACAGGCATTATTAGAACGATTACATTTTGTGATTATTATAGCTCCAAGTGCAGTGCAAAACTATTACTCTACAAGAATTTTAAAATATCAACTATATCTACTGTCCCAATCTGCAGTCCTTAAGTATTTACCAATATCAGGCTAACTACTGAATGCCTTTCTTTTTAAAAATAATAATAATAAAAAAATAAAAATAGAATTGTGCTTCAAAGACTCGTTTCACTATAAAACCTTGTAGAAATACTGACCTCACATAAAAGGTGTAATTTTAGACCACAGAGGACATTCTGCATTGTAATTTATGGAATCAGGTTAAGACTTTCATACCCAAGCTTCTAAAATGTGTTCTCCTGCAAATGACCTGCCTTTGTATTCACTGTCAGGTGACACTTGTTCTCTCTGTAAAATCTTTCAAAAGGACTGTGTTGACCTTGAGCAGCAATAGAGAACTGTATTTCTTAATGGGGATACAAACTGTGCTGACAACTCAGCCTACTGCTTGCATTAGTGCTATATAGATTACCAAGGGGACAATGTTTAGACCAGGGGATGAATACATGGGAAACATTACAGTTTCTGAATGAAGAATGTTGAAGATGACAGACAGTAAAAGATCATGAAATTCAGATCTATGTGGCTTAATCTGCTGCAAGTACACCTCTATGACAATATGCCTCAGGAGACCCAGGCACCA
>NW_009602349.1:20950-33320 GCF_000690535.1 Cariama cristata | reverse complement strand
CTATATGGGGATTAGAAATCACTTTGTTTTCTCTGTCTCCTCACTTCAATGGAAAGCTTTGACTTCTCCTTCAATACATGCTACCAACGATGTTCACAGCCACTGAGACATATGCTGAATGTATAGTTGATTGTTAACCCTTTTGATAATTGTGGGACACTATTTAACTGGCATTTTGGTAACTGTTTTGTATTTTAATAGGATACCACGCTTCCAGTTTGGCTGTAGCTTCTTTTCCTAACCTGCCTGTCATCTTCCATTGCCACTCCTGACAGCATGACATTTCTCCACTGTGCACTACAGAGCTCTCCAGCTTGCTACTGCAACTACCGCTGCCTGTAGTAAATGCAGATACACCAGTATAAAACCAGCGGGACTGAAGAACTGTGGGTCTGCCTTTCACTCCCAGGAATAACACTACCATTCAGGTGACATCTTCTAGTTACCATCTCATCAACCTTTCCAGACAGACACAGGACCTCAGGGAAAAGGACATTGCTGTCCTCCCAACTCTCACTGTGAAGTCAAACATACAAGCCAAAGGAGGCTGGACAAAAATAACTATAGCTATTATTTGTGACTAAACACCTGGAGATGAAATGATACCAATAAGGCTAGGTAAAAAGCTTTCAGTTTGTTTCTTTTAACCAGAATATACAGAATGGTTAAACCAACTAAAAAAAACAATGGTTAATAAGAAGCTAAAGAGTCAATTTTGCAGGTTTGGTTACGTGAGGAAAGGTTTGTAGATAGGAATTTGTTGAATAAATGCAATAAAATACTAAGATGTAATTTTCATTTGAGACTAAAAAGCCAAGGAAACTACTGGAAAACCAAAGTCTGGCAAAGCATGAACTCAGCCAAGTACAGACAAATCCACAGACACTGTGGGAAAATACATAGGCCGAAACAATTTAGCAGAAGATATAAAAAACCAAAGTGGGCTATATCACCTTGCAAGGCTTTGTCAGAGTTGGTGGAGAGCACAGCAGGGTCAAATTAGATCCACAAACACTGTTAGAGTAATTGTTTACAGGATCAGGGCAGAGACCTGCAACAGAACTGAATGAAATATCAACAGAAAAATAGTTAGGACAAAAACTGATTTGAAAAAGAATCCAGTCAGAACTTCTTAAAACATTTCTGTTAGCATTCAAGAAGTTACTGACAATACAGCATAAATAGGCAAAGCTAATAACTCACTCCAGTAAAGTTTTTTTCTTTATGACAGATTGGTATGTTGACTAACAAGATGTATACATTAAAAATCAAAGAAAATATTACACACTATATTATCCATTTTTGTTGAGCCCTTGTTCACTTCAAGAGAATGAACAAGAGAATGAAGACATGGAACAGCAGAAGAGAAACACAACAGAGGCAAAATCTAAAAAGAGTTCCTAGGGTTAAAGTTCACCATTGCTGGATAAATAAGAGTTTTTGCCATTCCTAGTAAAGTGCCACAGGCTCTGCATTGACCCAAGAGTGAAGGTCTCAGGGCTAGCTGGGGCTCACCTTGACCAGAGATGGACTCGGCTGGTTTCAGTGCCCGCCTCGGGGCCAAGTGCCTGTTTCCTCCCCTGCCTGAGCCTGAGCTCTGTCGCTGCCTCCGTGGGAAGGGTCTGGCAAACCCAGGGGGTCGCTGCCCAACAGACAAAAGCCCTGGGGGGCTGAGCCTGGTGAAGGGTCTGTGGGGACATGCTCACACTCAGCTGGGAGCAGTCAGAAGGCAGCAGCCTGGGGCAAGGAAACAGGAAAATACACACAAACAGGTCCCAGGGCTAAAGAGGAAGACACCTCCACCATTAATGTCACCTTTCTCTTAGCAAAGACCTCCAGACACTGACAGCTCATTAAAAACTCACCACCACCTGCAATTCTTCTCTAGAAAAGCTGGAAGTCTCAGCCTTAAGACCTAAAAGGACACTGAAAGGGTAAGCACAGCACCAGGGAAAAAAGGTAAGATACTAGGAAAGATTTGGGAGTAGGGTGGGGGATTTTTTTGGTATAAAAATTTCAAATGGTAAGACTTTTCTGTTTTAGAGAATTTGAACTATTATACTATTAAAACATTTATTGGACTAACAGTAAATCCTTAGGTCCATAGATACAATGAATTCTTCCTTGCCCAAAATCCTTTGTTCTGTAGATACAGTGAATACTTATACCATATCATGACATACATACATAACACAAGTGCAGTGGAACAACATCCAAAGATAAGAGTTTGTAGATGTCATGCAGATGATAGAAATATGATCCGAGTCCAGAAGATTTACTGCTTCAGATCAAATGCATAATGGTTTATTATTTTGTTTACTTAATAGACAAACATAAATAATTGCATTTCTCTCTTATGTTAATACCATTTGTTAATAGATAATCTTGCTGCATTTGGGTAGGAAAAAAAGATATGGTAAATGTGCCTTTGAAGAGTGTCTAGAGATAACTCGCTGGATTGTTCTGCCTAGATCCATGCCATATGAGAGGGCATTAGCAGTCAGAAGCAGAACTGTGACTGCTCACTGGATACTGGTTCTTTTAGGTTTAACTTGATGCACTTGAACACCCAATTCAGCCTTCTATTAACAGCACAGTTATTTTTTGTAGTAGCTCAGAGAGTAGTAATCTCAGGAAGCTACGGAGGGCTCAGTTCCTTATTTGCTATTCCCTGTCTCCCACCTCCTGGCATAATGTCCAGCGAGGAAGAAAATAAAAGATTTTCTACCAGGTACAACTCCCAGTCCATCCTTTACAAGCTTAAAGAATAAAGAAAGTCTATGAGAATGATCTGGTGACTAATTTACTAAGAAATTCACCAGCAGCAAAGAGGTAAATAAAGGAGAATAAAGAAGACCTGGTCCCCAGTCTGGCTGCAATTTGTACTCAGTATACATTTTATGAACATGCATCCTCATTCTCTCCTTTGTTTGTTTACACTTTATACAGGTCAGGGAAGAAAGAACATATGCTCAGGCTTTGTATCGCACTCCTCAGATGAGTTAAGTGGAAAAACATCTCAACCCTGACCAGAAAGGCTGATGAACCTTAGATGTGAGCTAAATACTAAACTGAACATCTCTGTTAAGCTATAGAATATGCTAAGCATATATGGACGCAGGCCTTTATGTACACAGGAATCTGCAATACTGGAAAGTGAGGTGCCTGGAGAATATAGGCTTCAATGCAGCTGAGAGCTACAAGAAACTCACGGGCAGCTATAGGCTCCTGCTGATGCATACAGGCAGTTTATTCTTCACTGATTCCAGCTCTTAGTTTGCATCCTAATGGAAAAAAGTGTTTTCAGATAACCTGACCTTTGGTCAGACACTTTTTACAAAGCTAAGATTATTTTTTTTAATAATTTACATCATCCATGCGTCCTGAGAGGTGCCAAGGCTTTCAGTCAAATGTGGCCCTGGCAGAGTTGCAATGAGTACCCCACACCATCCCATTTCCAAAGCACCTTTGTAATACAAACACCTCCAGACACTGTACACTTCAAAGGGATTCAAGGGAGTCCAGATAAGAACTATATGAAAAAGTAGAGCCTCAATCAGACCCTTAAAACAGGTAGAGAGCTAACATTTCCTAGACCCAAAAGGCAGCAAGATCATAGAATCACAGCATGGTTTGGGTAGGAAGGGACCTTTAAAGGTCATCTAGTCCAGCCCTCCTGCAATGAGCAGGGACATCTTCAACTCAATCAGGTTGCTCAGAGCCTTGTCCAACCTGACCTTGAAAGTTTCCAGGGATGGGGCGTCCACCACCTCCCTGGGTAACCTGTTCCAGTGTTTCACCACTCTCATCATAAAAAATTTCTTCCTCATACCTAGTCTGAATCTACCTTCCTTTAGTTTAAAACCATTACCCCTTGTCCTATTGCAACAGGCCCTGCTAAAAAGTCTGTCCCCATCTTTCTTATAAGCCCCCTTTAAGTACCGAAAGACTGCTCTAAGGTCTCCCCAGAGCCTTCTCTTCTCCAGGCTGAACAACCCCAACTCTCTCAGCATTTCTTCATAGCAGAGGTGCTCCATTCCTCTGATCATTTTTGTGGCCCTCCTGTGGACCCACCAACAGGTCCACTTCTTTCCTGTGCTGAGGACTCCAGAGCTGGACACAGTACTCCAGGTGGGGTACTCACCAGAGCAGAGTAAATACACATGGTAGAGCAGTAACATGTAACTGTACAAATACACAGATTCAAGGAATACCTTTCAATATATTTTTTTTACTCAGAAAACATGGATCATACCTACTGTAGCCTCCTTGAGGTTCTCTTAAATGTTGCTCAGTGTGGATTATTCCATCATACTGATGAACAAAATTTTTGTAAGCAAAATGGATTTACTTAAATAAAAAGTCTCAGTAAAATAAATAGATGTTTTGCTTACAGCAGAAGTCCTTATATTTGTTGACAACAGCTTCTATTTTTAATTAATTTGTACAATGATTTTCATTAGAATGGTCCGAAAAAAGAAATACAAAATACTCCTGATTTAGAGCTCCAAAATACAGTACTTCCTCCATTACAAATTTATCTCTTTTTTTGAGGGGAGTCAGACTCCATGAAAGAGCAAAAGGAAAGTTTATAATTAGAAAGACATATATATGTGCTTTTAGAGCTGAGAAATATCAAAACATTTGCAACTTTTTTTACACTAAACTTTTCAATATAGTCCATATTCTTCTTATATAAAGATGAGGAAGGAAACAATCAGCAGCATTTATAACACAAAGCACAGACTATCTTTCATTGATGAACAGTGGCATAAGACTGAGAAACGAGAGACGTTCTAATCAACACTAGAGACAAGGAGAGGGAAAAAACCCGCCATCTTTAGAAGGATATCAAAGTCCATTTCCTACACCTTCTGAAGCAGTTGCTGAATCTTTGGCCTGTTTGCATTGTAAAATGGATGGTCCTGCTGGTAACAAACTGTGGCTCCAGAAACCTGAGATTTAGTGACCAGCCTTGAGAGGGCTCTTGTGTGCTCATGGGCAAGGTAATGAATTAATCGGTGCACTACTTTCGCTATGTATTAATTAAGGATAATAACACTTTCTTTCTTCCTCCTTTACCTACACAAGGATCTGGAACACCTGACTCAGATCACGGAGAAATGCCACTAAGCTGTAAGAGCCTTGTGCTTGTCTCAGGAGACAAAGAATATCTCTCCAGATTTTCTTATCACATGTACCAGTATCTCATATGAGTAGCCTCCAGTCTCAGATGGAGCATGGATGTGCTACGGAAATACAAAGATTAAATGCTCTATTTGCTGCTTCAGTAGTTTACATCTTTGACACACTGCAAACAAAAAGTCATTGCTCACGCTAAGCATTAAAGGTTACTTAAAGTTTATACATTTGGCCAAGGACACTTTTTTAACTCAAGCTTTCATAACAACTCTGCCTCACTATTGCCTGATATGTAAACATTGATTTAAAAAAAACCTCTGGCTAACACCACTCAGCTGTGTCGGCTGACCAGTAGAAGGCAAAAACACCATCCTGACATTGTGCCTGGAAATGAGTCATTCACTTCACCGTGAATCCCTCTGACATACAGTAATATAAGTGTGTCTGAGGGGTAGCAGGAACAGCTCAATTTACCTCCTTTGCTTGGGATGTTTGTGAGCATAAAAACACAACATCACTCAGGCCAGGAAACGAAAAAAATGTTGTATGTATTTTAAGAGAAAAAATCTTTTTTTCATAGGTCTTCTATGTTTTATAAACAATCATTTACTTAGAAATAGTTCTTGCAGTGAATTTTTACAGCCATAGCTTAGGCAGTGCTTCTGTGGACAAATGGTTAAGAGCTATTTTTCCATAAATTAGCCAGAGAGAAAACCCATAAAATTTGTCATCAGGCTTCGAAAATATGCTATTTTCAAACAGCACAAATTGTGACTAGCTCAGCACCATATGGTATTTAATTTTCTCTAATGTATACATGTGCACGAATTGCATTTAGGTAAATAAAATGCTGCCAGTCTGAAGATAATTCGACATACCTGCTAACAAGTAGAAAGCAAAGGTCTCTGATAACATCTGAATCATTTCAAAAGTTGAACTTTTTATTCATGCATCATTCAAGTAAACACGGAAAAATGTTAAGAGTTAGGTTCTTGGCTAGATCTGAGATTTTATTTCTGAGCCATGGCTTGATTCAAAAAAGAAATGCTCAAAATAAATATATGTGGTTTTCAAAACCATCTTCCTGGATTTTTATTACGTACAGCTTTCATGGAAAGCTGATGAGTTGCTCCCATTAAGAATGATGTCTGTATTGTACCCTGCCATAGTAACATGAGACAACGTGGTACAAATTCAGGAGAAATCTGTGAGATATTTTTCTGCTTTAGGTACAACTAGTCTGTAAATATTTGTGTTGTATTTCCTCCCTTTTGTTCTTTGAAAGTTTTAGGAAGTAAAACACAACAATCAGATCTTAAGCAGGGGCTATGTTTACTGCCTTCTTCACAACTATGCCCTCATGCACCTTCTGAGGGTCAGCTTGACACCATTTAAATGTGAATATGTGAACTGACTACATGATTTCTATCTACTTTATTTTAAAACCTCTTTTTTTGTTTACTTTATTCTTTAATAATAAGTGGAGACCAGCCAGTTAAAACTGCATCCTGAATCATGTTTTAGAACAAACATAGCTTGTTCCTTTTCGAGAAGTTATATTAGCCTAGATATTCAGAAATCACTACTGTGATAAAATTACTTTGCTGACTTGAGAGGGAGGATCATGGCTGACGTGGAGCAATGTCAGTTGAACCTGAGATTGCATCTTTCACCAGCTTAAATTCCAATTATACTATTACAAAATAAATGCCAGGAATAGAATAAGAATTTGGTCAGAAAGAAAAAATTAGACACAGATATTTGATGTGTAATACAGTGATACAATGGAGAGGGCATAAGTAATGGGGGAAAAAACAAATCTTAACAGATGGCTGGTGAAGAGATGCTCTGCTTTGTACTTAGGGTAGTGCCCGTTGCAGCTGTCACACATACACACAAAAAACTTAAAACAGAGAAGCATAAAATTATATCCATCAGTGGAATGCAAACGATACATGAGACAGCTTGGAAGGAATGGAAATTTGAAATGTATTGATGGCACTTGTATTGGAAGCTGCAACCTAGTGACAAATGGCCAAAGTCAAAATAATGTGCTCTACCCTGCCAGTTAGCCAAGAGCAGATGTGAAAGGGATATGGTCTAGAAATAGAAGGGAATTCTACCCAAACTTTGGGCAATCAGCAGTGATTAGCAGTTGACCTTGAACATTCCATTTACATAGGCCATTTTATAAACAAGATTTAGAGGAGGAGCTGGACTTCGCCTTTCTTTACAGCTTTATAGGTATGAACACTTAGATATCATTGCAGTGATTTAGGAAAAAATAAAATGCTATATTAATATATACTTAGAATGGAAGTTAGCATTGCACTTGAATATGATTACCCTAATACTGTGTTCAAAATGAAAGGCCACAAAGCCCTAAACCAAGACAGGGTATTTAAGTAGGTTGATTTCTCGGAGGTGATGAGAGGCAGTCCATAAATACATTTCATCTGAATTGATAAGGAGGAAGAGTATCGCAAGCTTGAATCAAAAATTCTTGATTTCTTAGCAGCAGGTAACACTGATGCAAAGCTTAAAGGTCTGAAAATGAATGATAGACTAAGTCTGGATCACACAGCAACTTCTTAATAACTTTATAGTGTTGCTGATAGATGTCTGTAGAGAAAATGTTTAAAAACACTATTATCCCAGCTGCTCCTCTGCAGACTGTGAGGAAGAATGTATGTGTGGAGCTCCTCTTCTCTTTCAAAGCAAAGTCACTCCTGCTAGCTCAAGCCATCTGCAATAGCAGTGTCAACTAATGTGGCAGATTTTGCACTAAAACTAATCAGGAATACACACATGATCTTTCATAAGCCCTACTGTGGGCAGTCATGTCCAGCAGAAAGCTAATGACAAGTAGCCAAGGAGGAAGAGATAAAAGGTGGGAGACTCAGCATAATGGTTTGCAAAATGGGTATACATAGAAATCTTTACAGACAAAAATGGTAGCTATGTACATTTGAGGAAGAAGATAATTAACGAATGTGATATCATTTATCTTTCTCAGAAATTCTTAGTAGTTTCAAAAATTGGGTTGGAATATGTCAGACTGATTAATCTGAAAACAATATGATATAACCTAAATAACAGACATTAAGAAGTTTTTGAGGTACGTGGAAATATAAAACTACGTAAGTATATGTAAGAATCACTTTACCCTTTTTGTTTGTTCATGTGAATTTATCGTAAGTTTCATAATATTTGCTATAGTTCAAATCTCCTGGAATCATCTGATCACTGAGAATCTCTGAGAATGATTGTGAAGGAAAATCAAGACCAAAAAAAAATCAACCAAATACACATTAAGAGCTTACTGATGATAAACTCTTATAGTTAATGTAATAGTTAGGCAAATCAAAAAAAAAAAGTTCTGACGTCAGCTAGCAAGATTCAACCAAATACACATTAAGAGCTTACTGATGATAAACTCTTATAGTTAATGTAATAGTTAGGCAAATAAAAAAAAAAGTTCTGACGTCAGTTAGCAAGATGAATCAAGCTCTTTTCATACCCTTCTTGCAATCCTTTGGGAATAAGTGTTGAAACAGGGATTCTGTACTGATGTGTACAGCACATTGAGATATAAATGAGCACGCAGGACAAAATAATTTTAGCAGAAGCTAAATATATTATTTTAACTGCTGATCACCATAAAAGGAACAGAGAAGGTTCCCATCTGGAATCCCTTGACAGATTTGGGGATGGAGGAACTCAGGAGATTCTACACCTGAAGTTGAACTAATGTGGTTATACACAAAGAGATAAAATGAATGTCAGCAACTCACCAGAACCAGGTGGTATTCACCTAAGCGTTCAAATGAACTCAATGATAAAATAGATTAATTACTAAATGTAGCATGTAACCTCTCACTTAAAGCTCAATACATGAAGGCTAAAGGGTAGCAGTCATGATGTTGATCTTCAAAAAAAAAGAACCTACAAAAAAAGCACCACAAAAAAACTTCCATACCAAGCAAATCAGTAAAGAGCATAAAAAAAGCATAAATTACTGAATGTCTCTGTAAATACATTTGTGAAAATGAAATTCAGAGATTTCTGTGAAGAGAAGTTCTGTCCCAGGAATATACTGATACTCTCTGACAAAGTCAACAGTCACAGAGATAGCAGTGATTAAGTTAATATAGCCTGTCTGGATTTCCAAAAGCCTTCACAATGATCTTTACCGCAGACTCTTATGGAAAACAAGCAGTCATCCCATCAACCCAGGGGATATTTATATGGACAAAGGTAATGAATAAATGCTTAAGAGATCAGAAATGGAAAGCAGGAGTGAAAAGTTAATTCCTGTGGGGCAGGGAGATGAGCAGCAGAGTTCTGTGCTATAGGCCACCTTCATAAATAGCCTGGTAAGGACATTGAAGAAGTGACCATGTTTTTGACGATGCAAAGTAATTCAAGATACTAAGGATGATGACAGATTGAGAAGGATCTTATAAACTGAGTAACTGGATATACAAATGGCAGACAAAATTCAGTGCAGGTAAGTGTAAAGTGATACACACAGGGAAAGGCAATCCTAGATTCACATACAAAATAAGCAGCTTTCAGCTGACCAATAGCACTCAGAAGCAAAATTTGGGGGTTATTATAAACCATTCTATGAAAGCTATCCAGCTAAGTGCTGGATAGCATTAAATAAGAAAATAAAAATCAAGTAAATATGCAATGTTCTTGTTATCCCAAATGTTCTCTGTTAGGAAAGGAGGTAGTTCCTTACCCAGCAGGTAAAACTGTAGTACTCCTTGCCAAAGGATTTTGTGAATGCAAATGATTTCTCTGAGTTAAAAGGATGACCAGACAATTTCTTAGAAGAGACATTAATAGGAGGTCACCAAAAGAAACTGCAACAGACTCAGGAATCCTCCACAGTTGAGAATAGTTGGTCTGAACCAGCATGCTGCTCTTATATTCATATATTAACTTCATTTTATAACCCATTTTTTAAAAAAAATGGAATAACAACACTGTACAACAAAATTATGTGGTACTTTATATAGCACATTTAAGAAAGCAATCCCTCACGTGTTTTCTCTACTAGTGACTCCCTGCGCTCAGAAGACCTGCTTCTGTTTTAGGTGGTAGCACGCAAAAGAAATAACTTTCGAAATCCCTGAAACATTAACTTTTATTACTAAAACATGCAACAGCAAGATCTGAGAACTTAAGGGAAGGACTGGATGTTTTAAAAAAGCTCATAGTGATAGAGTACAAGACCTCTTTTCTTTAATATACACCTAACTCAAGACAAATAAGAACTAAAAGTATGCTCAGCAGAGACTGCAGCAGTCTTGAGTGAATGACCTTTTGTTTTAAATGATGATGGATCATGTTTAAAGAAATTGTGTCTTAAAGAAATCCCCCAAAAAATCAGTCCTTCCAGTAAAAATGACATCACATCAACAAGAACAATGATTTACTGGAAATAAACAGTAAGATTCACCTCAGAGAGGCTACTGTGCAGAAGACTAAGTAAAGGCTAAAGTAGCTCATACTTTTCTCCAATATGTATAGCAAAATGTATAGTCAGCGTTTTATACTCTAAAATGAATCAGACGTGAAAGGCTGTCAGAAAGAAATATCAGAAGATGGAGATCAGTATCAAAGCAACAATAGAGGTATTGCTTCTGTTAAATAATTTGGTACTTCTGTACCTTAAGTTGTGTGTGGGTTTTCTCTTGACTTTGCTCTTTTTTGTGACAGGTGGGAAAAAGAAAAATAAAAGGGATATAATGAATGCTAAATACTATCCTTAAAAGCAGATTCATGTCTGTTTGATTTTCCAGATTTCAGAGATGGCTCCTTGGCTTTCATTTGCCTGTTGGTTTTCCTTTTAGAGGATTTTAAACCTGTATAAATACGACCAACATAACTAAACCTATCTCGTGTGTTGGTAGATTCCTGTAGAACAGCTTCCCACTGGCAAAATATGTTCTTTAACAACAAGCTGTACTTATGAAAGTCACAAAGCCTCACATACTGTAGGATTTGTTACTAAAGACATACACAGAGATCTTCATAATATTGTCCTGATAGTGGACAAGAGTATTCTAATTATATTCTATATAAAAGGTCACAAACTTCATACTCGCCAAAGGCAACTTTAGACATAGGCCTCCTAGGTTTGAATTTAAGGAACAACGCAGAATTACAGAAGATACATGTCTTCAAATTCTGTTTAAAATTAATTGTATCTAATTACTAGAGGGATCTTGAACTAGGTGTGTCTGATGAAGCTATTGCGCTTTGTGTCTAATAGAGTGAGCTATACTTTAAATTTTATATCCTTGGTCACAATCTGGCTTCCTGATGTATAAAAAGGACCACACAACTTGTCGTCAGAAGCAACCATAGCCCACGCAAAGCAAGGATTTGCTGTTTTATTTGAAATCCTGTCAGTATATGAAAGTCAAAAGAAAAATGAAGAGTACCAAGAAAACATTCTTATCTTTATCTCAGTGAACTTGCTGAGGATTGGAAATAATAAAAACAACGTTTCCACATCCGTGTGAATGTCTTGGGGGAAGATATCAGAGAAGAGGATGTACAAGTGGGGGAAGATATCAGAGAAGAGGATGTACAAGTATGTCTTTTATTGCATACAGTGGGCAAGGAAGTCCTGGAAGTATTAACTCATTTTATTGAAACCAACTGAAAATATTCCATTTAGAATGAAATCCTAACACTTGGGAACTACTGTAATCCAGGACAAGTATTGTGTTTGATCAAAATCAGGTGCTTTTCTCATCTACACCTAGGAGAAGAGTAAATAAAACAGGTAACAAAACTGAAGGGCAAAAAAAATTGTTGAGGTTGGAAATACCAAGAATGGCATGCTGATATAGAATCATAGAATCATAGAACCATTATGGTTGGAAAAGACCTCAAAGATCATCAAGTCCAACTGTATACCTGATGCCACCATGCCCGCTAAACCCACTAAACCATGTCTTGAAGCGCCACATCTAAACGTTTCTTGAACACCTCCAGGGATGGTGACTCCACCACCTCCCTGGGGAGCCCATTCCAATGCTTAGCGACTCTAACAGTGAAGTTCTTCCTAATATCCAACCTGAACCTCCCCTGGTGCAACTTGAGACCGTTTCCTCCTGTCCTATCGCTAGTTACCAGGGAGAAGAGACCAACCCCCACCTTGCTACAACCTCCTTTCAGGTAGTTGTAGAGGGCGATCAGGTCTCCC
>NW_009602349.1:0-20751 GCF_000690535.1 Cariama cristata | reverse complement strand
AAAACAGCCTAAGAAGAAAACAGTGAAGGAACTCCAATTAGAATTCACAAAAACAGGTGTTACAAAAACATCACTAAGTCAAACACATAGGTTAAAAGTTTTATCGAAATTTGGGAGAGAAGTGGCAGATAAGAAATTCAGTATTAACAAGCATTCACAAGAGAATATCAGGTTCATCTTGAGGTATCATAATCCTATATGCACACTAGCTGATATATAGCACCAACAAGCTGATAAAAACACTTTTACTGAGAACAAGGGCAGGTCCTGGCAAGCCAGATTACATAATCAGTCAGCTGAACTATACAGTAGCTACAAAATTATCCATTTACCTCTTGCAATAAACTGATAGAGGGAATGTTTTAATAAAAGAGCAAAGAAATACTTGCAGATATTTTGAACAGCCATATGATGACATGATAATAGCTCTGTCAACCCCAAATGAATGCAGACACTGAGGAAAATGGTGACAAGGACACAAGGATTATATACCAAGTTCGTTCTCAAAAGACCCCATCCATGACAAAAGCACTCAAATACATGGGACATATGTATTCATCAAGCCATTTAAGAATATATTGAAGCTGTAGATGACATGAAAACCCTCCCAGAAATCTGTAGAAGATCCTTGAGAACTTCCTGTACAGTATTGCACAAGTGAAACAGCTTTGACTTCTACTCTAAAATATTTGTTTTCTGAGACCACAACTTTGCAACAGCCATGAAAAAGTAAAAAAAGTATTGCAGAAAATAAAGACAACACTCTGACATGCCCCAGTACTCACATTTAATGTTCTTACTAAGCCAGTCACCACTCGAGGAAACAAGCACAAATATGATTTAGAAGCCTGTCTCCAAGTGGAAGCTTTGATTCATATGTCTTTTGTGCTCTGAGAAAGAGACAAGAAAATGATGCGCAAATTGAGAAGAAGCTAACAGCACTTGTGTTTGCCACAATGATATTTCGTAAATATGCTTATGTGTTAGATCACACACAATGTAGATATAATCTTAAAAAATATTGGAAGAATATTTAACTCTGTCCTGATTTGGTTAAACCAGGACTACTAATTTAGAGATTCAATTTGCAGAAATAGATTTGAAATCTCACATAATCCAGAAACTTTTATTGGAAATATAATAATTCAGAGCAATACAGGAATCAGATAAAAAAAATCCTTCAGAAAAAGTAATCTATGTCATTAAGTCAATCCTTGCGTTTATTGCAAATCTGTTCTACAAATAAAGGTGCAAGATGGCCATGTTGAGAAACCCTGACATCAGCCTTATTTGTCTATGAAACCTACCATCACTTTATTATAAAATTTGTTGAAGTCTGATCATTTGTTGCTAGCAATAAATACTTTTTACGGAAATCACATAAAACTACCAGAAAAATAAATCTTGAGATGGGTAGGTGTGCTGGTCTAGTGTGACTCAGCATCCAGAATAATTTCTGCATGAGATCTTTATGGTCTCAAAAGGTCCTTATCTGTCCAATTACATAAAATAGCTAAAGGGTTTTTTTTTTGTCTGGTTGGTTTTTTTTTTTTTTTTCTTTGTTTGGTTTTGGTTTTGTTTTTACTTTGGCACATAAACACCCATTTAAGGATTTTTTTTTTCCACTTTCCAAAATTTTACTCTCTCCCTGACATGTCAGTCCATTCTGCCATTGCTAAATGGAGTGTTCTGTCGTCAACACGTGGCATCTGAAAATAGGTTTTGAACAATCTCCTTCTCCAAGCAGAGAAATGCTTGACTTTTTAAATTATTTTAGAACAAGAAAACCAGTCATGAATACCCCCAGCCTAATGAAATGACTGAAAGACTCTTCAGATGGTACAACCTATGATTTGCAATATGGCTGCATCAGACAGCAGAAGTGTTCTGTCCCTTTTGAAGCTGAGAAATTAAATAGGACAGGTAGGAGACACTGTCCTGCACAGTCACTGTTTGATAGGAGACTGAGCAATGCTTTTGTCCTGTTATTCCTATGACCCACTAACTCCAAAGAGCTCATGATGAGTTAAAGAACTTACAGTAAAGACTGCAATGATAAGGTGACCAGACAGCAAAGCTACAGTCTATTGCATCCTGAAGGTTAAATTCATGTGGAAACAATATACATAACTGACAGTTCTGAAGGTCACAGCCGAGAAGTAAGAGGTATATATCTACAAAATGGCAGCTGAGACCGGGAAAATTAGGACAGTAAGAAACACACCAATAGTGCTTGTGTCTGAGGAATGAGATGCTCAGGTGAGTGTCACAATGGAACACCAACAGCATCTGAGGAAAATCAAGAATTAGGTGTGCTTTCCAGTCTAATATGAAGAGTTGCTGGACATCTCGAGCCATTTGGTTGTGTTATCTCCCTTTGACTGACACAAAGAGACATTAATCATAATGTTGTCTTAATTAATATAATAATCTCCTCATGCCTCAGGTTACTTGGTAAGGATATTGAGAAGCTGTTTAACAGGAGGGTTTTTAGGAACATGGAAGGGAAATCCAGTACATTGTCCTACATTTTTTTTTTTAAATAGCTATGTGTAATCAGCAGAATACTATTGTTGAGAGAAATGTCTCACATGATTTAGGTGCTGACCGAGTTTTCGGCACTGTGGTACCATTAAAAGGTATTACTGTTTGTCACCTAATAGGGAGCTCTGGTCTAAACCTAAATAGCCTTGGTGCCATTATGAGTTGCCCACACAGTGTAGGTACAACATTTAGAAGCAGACACAGTCTCTCTTTGTTTTTCTGTGCAGCTGCTGGCAAGTCTGGAAACTGCTGCCATAGGGAGATACCACAATGTGCAGACACTGTAATTATAAAAAAAACATGCCTTCATTCCTTCCTGAAGGACTTTATTAGCTTATTTAATAGTAGTAGTACCATCTAATTGACAAGACACAGAGCTGTGATTCCAGACACCTGGGCTATGCCCCTTCCATTTTGGCTAACAGGATGGCTTTCCATTAGTGACAACAGCCCAGTACTTTCAAAAATTTTCTTTGCTGCCGTATTGTCTATGACATAATTTGGGATATTTTATGGCCTTTAATTAATGAAAACACAACTATATTTTCAAATACTTTGTAAGAAACTGGAAATACAAACTTTCCACAGCCAAACAAATGTAGTGGAGATGTCTTTAGAGGTATGTGTGCAAGTGGGGAAAGACAAGAGGATAGAAGATAGTATTAAAAAAAGAGCCAGGCCGGGGACATGCTCCAGGGTCTGTGGTAAACAGTAAAGAAAAATATTTAAAGGTGTCAGAGAAGTAAAGATGTCTCAAGTGACCTGATCATTTGAATTTTAAAATAGAGTCTCTGTAGGCAGGTAGGTGAGGAGTTGCCGAGGAAGAGGGTGAGGAAGAGTTAAGGATGAAAAGAATTGTTTAGGATTGGTCTGCCTTTGAATAACATGAGCACTGGAAGGCTAGCACAAGTTTGCTGACATTTTAAGCACTAAGCCCTCTGTGCCAGTCAGCCACATTTTGAGATCAAGTTTCTGTAAAAAAGTATTTAGGCCTGTATGAGGGTATTATTGCTCAGTCACAGGAAGAATTCAAGCAATTCTTGCAAAGACAAAAAGCTCAATGTTTGAGATACAGAGTGGTTCTGCAAAAAGGTGTGATTTCTTAGACTGATTGACTTGGCATACAGGTATGGGAAGAAAGTGACTTGCGACACCTGTATTTTGAAGTTGACAGTAACCCTGAGCTGATGGGCTTTCTTCAAATTTCATGTACAATGTCAATGAAGAACTAGTGCAAGGAATGGCAAAGCTGGTTACCCAGATTGTCCTTGGACACTGAGTTGTGGGAAATCAGCTCAGATGACAGTGTTTCGTAAGGCTTTTCATGTCTGTCCCTGTTAGGAAGGCAGATAGCCTCAGTGAGCTGAGCATGGAGTTATGAAGTCCACACAATAGAATAGAATATTTCAGTTGGAAGGGTCCTACAACTATCATCTAGTCCAAATGACCAATCCAGGGCTGACCAAAAGCTAAAGCATGTTATTAAGGGATTTGTCCAAATGCCTCAAACACTGACAGGCTTGGGGGCATTGATCACCTCTCTAGGAAGCACGTGCCAGTCCTTGACCACCCTCTTGGTAAACAATGCTTCCTGACGTCCAGTCTAAACCTCCTCTGACTCATGTAGCTTTTCATCATTCTCCATCACTGGGTACCAGACAGCAGCATCTCCCTTCCCTCTCCACTTCCTCTCCTCAGGAAGCTGTAGAAAACAATGAAGTCACCCCTCAGCCTCCTTTTCTCCAGCTCCACACGTACTCAATACAGTAGGACAATCACCTCTGTTGACCGGCTGTTTATGCTGTGTTGGATGTACCCCAGAATGGGGTTTGCCCTTTTGACAGCCAGGGCTGCTCTCCAGGTACTCACTCTCCCAACGCTGTACCTGTGTTGGACGTTACTCCATCCTCAAAAACATTCCTGGCAGTGGTGGGATTTGAACCCACGCCTCCAAAGAGACTGGAGCCTTAATCCAGCGCCTTAGACCGCTCGGCCACACTACCTGGGTGCTAAAGCCAATTCACTTATATCCCTCACCCACAATTCAAATTTTCACAGGCTGTTTTAAAACAAATACACCCTATCCATGACCTAGGTATAGTAGGAAAAAGGACCAATAAGGGTTCTTTCTGTATACAATCCTTGCAGTGCACCACATAGTTTGGGTCCCCTCATTAGCTGTCAAGAAACAGCAGCTGGAAAGTTCTACAAATATCTCCTTGCCTATGAACCTATGATCCCTTCCCAAGAAAAGAAATGGTGATGGTATAGTTTTGGAGGAATGTGTGCTGACTTTGCATTCAAGTTTATATTTTCATATTTTTGGAGTGTAGTGAGACTCGGGCAATGAAATGCCTGTCCCTTCATGCAAACACATGAGGTTACAAATATATATCAACCTGGTAGAAGGTCGACTGTAACAGCTACAAGATGTTGTTCCCTGGAGTTGAGTAGTGTATGCAGAAAATAGTGGGGTCAAATGATCAGAAAGACATTTTTTTTTTAGTGTTAACCTCTATTACTCTATGCAATCTACCAGAGTCTGCCAATTATGTCCTCATAAGTTTTTGTTAAACTTCCTTAGGCTTTCAGCTTTTAAGTACATGCATTTATCCATGTATCTACTTATTCAAATTAGAAGGTACATATGAAAATATTTTCCACCCTTGTTTGGGCATCTATCACTGTACATACAGTGGCTTGAATAGCAGCGGTATTAAAAAAAACATGAATGAAAAGTAAAGAAAGCAGCCAGTATTATATAAGGTAAGGTAGAACTGCAAATGAAAGGGAAGGATTGTTTTTAATGACACAAGTGATTAGGGCAGATCATGTAGGCTAATTTTGATTTCACGGCCACAACTTTGACCCACTGACTGGGATTTTCCACAGAAGCACTCAGTCTACCTTGACTCTTTGCTTTAGTGGGTATTCACCCTGCATGTAAAAAAATACGTCTGATAAGTAATTTCATTTTGTCTGCCTGAATTCTTACATCTTTTGTTCCCATAGTGTTGTTTGTTACTAGATTAAACGGTTCTTTAATATCCTGTACTTTCTCTCTGTGAAGGCAGTTAGAAACTATGATCAAATGACCCCTCAGTTCTCTTTTTGTTGAGATAAATACATTCATCTCTTAAAGGCTCTCAGTTAACAGTACACATTTTTTATGTCTCTGAAAATTTCTGACATTCTACAATTTTCCAACATTTCCCTCTATTGCAAAATATGGTATTAGAACTGTAGTTCTCTAGTATTTCTGCGCTATTCCTCTATAGGTCTGTTTCTATACCTATAGGAAGAGGTGAAAACATCTTCCTACTTACTGCTTCCTCTACATGCAGCCAAGGATCATTACAGCTCTTTTTTGCTATTTGTAGTTCTTTCCGAGCATGTCTTTGGGAAGTCTTGCCAAATTGCTCACTACAGCCTCGTCAAACCAATTTTTGCAGTATGATTTCTTATTTTCTTCCTAGACATTCCAGAATTATTTTACTTCGTGTATGAATTGCAACACCAATCAAAAAGTATTTTAATTCTATTTTTAATGAAACTTTATTTTCTAGAAATATAATTTTTTCACAAGCATTTATAAGAAAAGCAATTTTTTTTCAGTGTTTCATTCTTTTACCACATAGAATTCTTGTAGAGAGTGTTGCTGGAGATTCAAAGCTCCCATGGCCTTGGAGAGACTTCTATTTAAATAATAAAATTTGGAGGGTAATGGTCATTTTACTTGTGTGGTTTTTTAATTACTGATGCCACAGGAAAGATATTTATTACAACAGTGCATCTAGAACTGCACAAACTATAAAATGTGTGCTCTCAAAATTTACTTCGATCTTCTCAAGGTTTTTGCAGCACTGTATTTATCTTGCATTGCCTTGACTGTCATTAGATCATTGGGTTTATGTTCTTAGAGCAGCAAGAATGAAGAAGTTCAGAAATGGTATTAAAATTCCAATCGAGTTTTTTTCCAATATTATTCAACTTAAGTAGTTGAACAGAATATTGTATTTTTATATACTCTGTAGCTTTTCTTCCAAGGGGCAAATTTCTGTTCACTTATTATTGTGTAGGTTATAGATTGCAGTCTGCATTTCTTCTATCAAAATGCACAGCTAGTGATATTTAACTGTAAAGAAATATATCCTTAGGCAATGAATATAGTCAGAAATTACTAGATTAATTTAACCAAGACGAGAATGATCCCATATTGATGTAGTGCATAAATTTTCAAGTGTGGGACGATGGCCCCCATTTATTAACATTTTATCTCCATATTGAAATGCTTGACCTTGCTTCAGCAGTTTTATGGCTAGCAAGATCTCTGGAAGTTCAATTTCCCTTCTAGAAAAAAGAAAGCAGCTATGTTGATGGGAATAAATGCAACTCAGATGTAATTTTCCTGTTTTTCTTCAGAAATAGCAAAAAGATGAACACCTCTATAGCATAACAATTCAGATAATAAAAAGACCAACTGTAATAAAAGTGGAGAGAGGAAATGCTTTGAAATAGGCACCTATATTATACACAAGTGAAACACTGAATGTAATTGTTTTAGTTACGTGGATGCCTGAAGTCACAGATAAAGACTGCTTGCTATTCATCTACATTTCTCAGAACAGCCAGGCAGTTACGCAGCAAAACCTTTGGACAATCAGTGGTAATGCAAGTGAAACTTAGAAATCTGAGTTCACAAAACAAATTCAGGAAAAGTAAACCTCGCATCCTTAAGATCTTGACATGCTCAATATTTGAGGTACTTATTTGTCAATATCAACTCCCAGGGTCTTTCATCTATTTTAAATTGGAAATATCACTGAATTAAAGACCAAATAATTACGAAAGCAAGGGTAAGTATTGCCAGAACCCCATTCTCAGGGAGATGCTCAGTACTTCAGGGCTAGAAGTGGTGCCAGGACTCTGCCAGACTGAATTTTGGTCCTAGAGGAATATAACCTCTGCTCTAGAGAGATACCTAAGCTCTGCTGGAAAGAGAGTCTCCGATGCTCTTTGCAAATGTCAGAGCTTTACTGTCCCATGTACAACGTATCTAGAGCATTGATGCCTAGTTTAGCATGCTATGAATTGCTCTCCCAGAACTGAGTGTCTGACTTCTGAAGCATCACATGTCTGCCCACAGGTTTTGAAAACCACACAGGCACCTTAAAAGTAATAAAACAACAAAAGAAAATCTAAAACAAAACAAAAGATAACAATGTAAAAAAGATACGAGTCCCAGCATTACATAGAAAGGAAAATAAATTTGGTATTTTTTCTGAAAATTCAGAACAACTACTCTTTACTGGGGAAGAAAAGCTCTACTTTTACATAGAAAGTTAATTTAGCATCAACACCTGACAGATGGACTCCCCAGCAGTGATCTAGTCTTCTTTTTTCCCTCCTGTTTGACAGACCCACACAGTTTTAAAAGAAGTCTGAGACAGCGAGAGGTGAGTATTCTTTCAGGATGAAGCAGAGGACCAGTTTCTAGGTAAGCTAGTATAGAGGCAACTTTATAAGTCAAGTCATGACAGATTAATCAATGGGATTTGTTTTGAAGTGATCTGTGTTAAAAAATAGAGGAAGAGACTGATTTTATTTCTGCACACTGAAAATAAGTCTGAAAGGATGCAGTATTTTATACTCCAAGCATCACATTGTTCCTTTGGCCTTGCTCCTTCCAATGACTGCTCTCTTTAAACAGAAGGAAAAGATAAAACTGTTTAAGGATCCTTAAAACCTCTGTTTGATACACAAATGTAAGACTTTTATCAGTCCTGAGACTGCCACTAGGACTCATAATCTACATAATCCTGTTGATGGTAGACTGTTAGCCAGAATAAATCAGGTTACATGGTCCTCAAAACTCAGAATTTTAGAATGTGAGAGGCTGCATATGAGGCAGAAGCAGTAAGCCAGGACAGGAACACAGAAATGTCATTGCATAGGGAGGGAGAAGAAAGAACATGATTCACAAGAAGAACTGGAAGTGCCTGAAAATTACACCTCAAGAAGTTACTATCTGGGCAGTAGCATTCCACTGACATGGTAAGATTAATTCCTGAGATCGCCTCCACTGAAAGAAAAGTGAGACAGACTGGAACTGTAGCATGAAAAAGCATTGTGATAGAAGCCTACACAATGAAGAGTAGCACTCAATAGGCAAACATAGTATGAAGTTCTTACTGGAGAAAGTAAACAAATTAAACTAAGCAGCAGTTTCAAAATAAGCAAGAGGAAACACTTCTGCACATGACAATAATTAAGTAATGGAATTCTTTTTCACATGATGCTTGATTACTGAAAGATTACATGGCTTCAGAAAGGAATTAGATAAATTGTTAGAAGGACAGTAATTTGGGATTATTAAACCCAAAGACATCATCTTCAATATGTGTAAATTTGAACCACAAAATGTTACATCTTGAGAAAATATGCGTGAATGCCTGTGTTCCTATATTCATAAAATCACGGAATAGTTTGGGTTGGAATGGATCCTTAAAGGTCATCTAGTCCAACCCTCCCTGCAGTAAGCAGGGACATCTTCAACTCAGTCAGGCTGCTCAGAGCCCTGTCCAACCTGACCTTGAACGTTTCCAGGGATGGGGCATCTACCACCTCCCTGGGCAACATGTTCCAGTGTTTCACCACTCTCATCATAAAAATTTCTTCCTCATATCTCGTCTGAATCTACCTTCCTTTAGTTTAAAACCATTACCCCTTGTCCTATTGCAACAGACCCTGCTAAAAAGTCTGTCCCCATCTTTCTTATAAGCCCCCTTTAAGTATCGAAAGGCTGCAATAAGGGCTTCCCAGAGCCTTCTCTTCTCCAGGCTGAACAACCCCAACTCTCTCAGCATTTCTTCATAGCAGAGGTGCTTCATTCCTCTGATCATTTTTCTGACCCTTTTGTGGATCTGCTCCAATAGGTCCATGTCTTGCTAGACATTCATTATTGGCTGCTGTCAGAGGGAGTGCTAATCGTTACTCCTGCAAGGCTTAATTACTCTGTCTTGTTTTGCTGTATCTACTAAACTGGATGTGAAGCAATAACAAGAATGGAAGATCTGTACTAGGTTTTAAGGCATTCACAGAGCATTAAAAGCACCTAACCTGAACTATTGCAGAACATAAGTCAAATCTACACTATATAATATGAGTGTCTATCCCAAAACTTAATTAAAATGGAGCATCTAAAAACATCCAATAAGAAAAAAATATTTGAAATTATGGATGTTTCTTGAAGAAGCAATAACAGGCCAATTCAGCACACTTTCTTCATGCAATTCAACTCTCACTTGGTAGCTTGGTAGCTTGCTCACATGGCTACATTTGCTAGTCTTGAAATACTGCCATGACAGCAAGGTTTAAACAGGGCTAACTATCCATGTGCTCACAAAAAAATCCTTATCTTGCAGATGCCATCTGCATAGAGACAAACATGGACAGATCTCAGCTTGCCTATTTTGATGCCAACGTTCTTCTGAAGTTGACCCATTGAACTGCATTGGCAGGCTACTCAAACTAAAGAGTATATCTTGTGAGCAAAAGCATATTGAGAGTGGTAATAAGATTATTTTGAGAGGAAATGGTAATATGGTAGAATTAAATTTTGATATAAGTTACACTCTTAATCAGAAGTAAGGTAAGCTGCAGTTGCTTTTCAGTTTCATATATAGTATGAGTAAAAATTAATAGAAACCTGAGAAAGAGAAGTTACACTGATAAGAACTTTACAGATATTTAGAGGACTGAAAGGTATTGTAAGGCCTTCAACAATAGAGTTCAGATTGTTCCATCTTTCATTTTGTCTGTGTCATTCAATTTTGATTCTTGATTGATGAGTATTTTCCAAACAAGCTATCTGATCATTTTTCCTTTTCTTTTGTTCCCTGCTAAAAATCAGATTACAATTTTCTCAGCTTGTTTGTTTTTCAAATTTGTTCTCAATGTCTCCAAAAACCTTAGGCGTTTTTTGCATGAAAAGTAACTTTTCCAGAAATCAAGCTCTCTTGTTTGTGCTGAATGCCCAGGTAAGATGCATGCTGCATTTCCTGTCCCATATTCGAATGATCACAATTATTTACGTAGAGGGGAAAAAAAATCCAACCACCTGACAATGTATCTGGCTGAACATCCTTTCTCTAGACACCACCCTAAATGGGAATTTCAGACTATTTAAAAAACAACAAAAAGAAGTTTATATTCAGGGAGGACGTCTGTTTCTAAACCATAAGAATACTACAAGTAGTGCACTGTCTTAGACCAAAGATCAGCCGGGGCCAGTACCCAGCTTCTAGCTGTGGGCAGCAGGAGGTCCTTGGGAGAAGGGAACAGGGCAGACCTGTGTGATACTTACACTCTCCCTTAGCTGTTCTTCTAGGCCTCAGCCCTTTGCTGCTCTTGAGCCAGAAGTTTTTTCCACATAATTAGTAACCTTCTGCTTTTACTGTTTCCCTTTGAACCTAGGTAAACTTTTAGCATGTTTAAGATCCTCTGGCAAAGAGTTAGAATGAAGTATATAGTAGAATATTTCCATCATTTATCTCCTATCCTATTTTTATATATCAGTTCTTCTTGCTTAGTTTGAGGGGAGAAACTAAGGGGAAATTGTAATATAATGGATATTCACATATGCAAATATAAAATAAAACTTACAAGAATATTAATTTCTGCGATATTCACATTTGTTTGGTGTTAATATTTTCTCCATGGATGTCCAGTAAATCAATATTTGTAAATTAATACAGAAAGCAGATGAATGCTCAATCCTGACTTGCTTCCACTGTTGAGTATATAATTCCACTGACTGGAATTAAATACGGCCTTTCCAGTATGAAAGAGAAATTTACAATCTGGCCTTCATTAAGACATCATTCATGGAATAAAACACTACTCTTACCACTTTAATAATTATTAAATTGGAAAGGTGATGGAATCAATTAAATTAACAATTATATATAGAGTAATACTACCAACTTAATCTTTTAAGCAGTATTTTGATAAACTGATTTAGAGTCAAAAATTGCAATGGGGTCTGTTAGGATTGCAGGCAAATGTCTAGGGTACTTACCTGTCCCTGGCCTGAGACTGATGTAAGCATCTTGGGCAGGGAGTGCTCCTGGAGGTGAAACTGCTGAACGTAACAAATAACCCAACGACATCCTGACAGAAGTTACAGTTAGTGCCACAAGGGCTGGTTGGGTTTCACAGGTCAAAGAAGGAGACAGTCAAACTGCACAGTTAGTTGGAGAGAAGGATCAGGCACCTTTTGGTTGCAAGACCAACTGTGGCTAGGTAACTCTACCAGCAATACCATATATGGATGAGATTACCCAGATAACATTGTCAAAAATACTGAATTCGGGTACTGTTGTAACACAGCTGGGACAAATAAGGAAAAAGTAATTAGAGCCGGATTTTTATTTGGAAGGAGACAAGGGCAGAGAAAGAGAGGCAGAAGAACAGTGAAAAGCAGAGGTCAAGAGATGGAAAAAAAGGACAACAGAGCATGTAACCACATGACTGATGCTGTCTGGGGGTACCCGTGGAGCAGCCCTGTGCTTTATCACCACAGCTGGAGCAGAACAATAAAGCAGATCTGTTGTTACGACCATACCACTTGCATCAAACCTTTCATGCTATCCAGAGACCTGCTATTCCAGGTGTCATGACATCACTGCCTGCTCATTGCTGCATTGCCAAGGTAAAAATTAATACAGAAAACAGTCCTCCATGTCTGCTCAGGTATCTATTTAGCCCAGGCTCCCATCTAACAGTGACCACTGACACCAAATAGAGAAAAAGGTTAAGAACAGGTCAAGATAGAGTGCTATCTCCTCTAGTAGGCCTGCTCTTCCATTTATAAGTCTACCTGAAGATTACATCTGCATTTCAGCTCTTAGTAAACTTGTTTATGTATTTGCTGTCCATCGTATTCTGTGACAAGTAATCAGGAAGCTTAGCTCTGCATCGCAAAAAACCATCTTGACTTGCACAAATTGATTATCTTGACTACTTCTTTTATAAATTGGAAAGGAAATTTGATTTTTGTTTGATGAGGATCACAACATATGAAAATCTTTATACCTATTCACATTTTGATTGTGTTTGAAAACTTTTTGTTAGAAACGAGAAAGAGATGCCATGGTATAGTTGAGAAGTATCATGCATGGAGCAACACACTGCAGCTCATATTTGGCTCCTAAAAAACTAGGCCCTTCATTATCCTCCAAAGTCTATAAAGAATGAGGAAACTACTCTTTAAAATATCAATAGGAAATAATTTAACACTGTTTAATGTGTTAAAAGACAAAATTTCATTTATCTATTTTTATATAAAGAATGAGGATTGATTAGGATTTTGAACATAAATTAAATCCCAGAAGACTAATATGAAAAAAAATTAATTCATTTCTAAGACTGGAACAGAAGTATTATGTATCAGACTCTTTTTTTAAACGTAAACCAGACTAAAAATAGAAATACATGGTATTAGTCAATGAACTGATTTCTCATACATGTTCAGCTTCGGGAATGATGGGAGTGGAAAATGTATAAATGCTACTAAAATGCCATTCTGTCTCTGCCTGTTCCCATGGTCTCAAGAGCAAACAAATCTTGCTATTGCAATGTTGCAGCATTAAGAAATATATAAGAAAATACTAATTGTTGTATTTACAACATATCTTTCCACAGAATTCAACCAACTGGTTCACCAATTTATCTGAAAAGAAGAACTACAAAAATATCAGAATATTTGGTGTGCAATCATTATTACTGTCTGGCTTTATTATTTAAATATTATTACTTAAATCAGAAGAATAGAAGTGCATCTAAATCATTGAGGGTAAATATACTTAAAAACAAAACAAAACAAAACAAAACAAAACAAAACAAACAAATGAACCAAACCAAACAACCCAAATCTTGCTATTTACTAAGCTAGTTTTTTAAAAAATATTTTCTAGAAATGCAGGTCAAAGAAGGTTTAATTTTGCTTTCTTGACATAAAATATGAACTTTAAACAAGACTTATGTGAAGCTCATCTCTACACAGAAGGAGTCTAGCTTACAACTTAAACCAGAAAAAGATATTTCAAAATGTCATTTAAAATATTTCTTTCAGTTGAAAAGAATGATCATAGGTCTTCCCATGGCAGAAGAGCTAGTGACAAAAGGGAAGTGTTGCTAATGAAGTAGTGAATGGATGTTTGTCATCAAAAATTAGAGCTATGGTAAAAATGGGAAAATATTTCAAGGAAATATTCTTCATATAAGTAAGATCAGCATTATTAAGATTTAATAGCTGGATATCAAAAAAGGTGGTAAGGAGGAAGACTGACATCTTCTGTCAAATCCTAACTAATCCTTCATATACTGAAAGACAATGAGAAAGAAAGCAGACTTGTATTGCAGAGAAAGAAGGGTGTGAAATGGAGCACTGTACCAAAATAGCATAGCTTATGGTGAAATAAACCAAATTATTCTTATTAAGTGAATCTGACAAACTAGCACACACACAAGTCAGATGCCTTTTATGGCAAGAAACAGATAGGTAAATGAAATTAAAGTGTAGAGACATGAACCAAAACATCCAGAGCCTTAAGTCAGCACTTGCATTTGAAACATGCAAAACTGAAAGCAACTCAAGCTGCACAATCTTATCAGAGAGGCTCTGTAGCATGTGGCAAAAATCTGGAAAAGCTCTGTGATCTGTTTCAGTATTACAGCTTCAGGATATTATCATAATTGTGCCTAGGAGGATGGAAGATGCTCTAAGAAAAGATAGATTGGATCTTAGAAAAGTACGGTAATTTTGATAGAATGAAGTCCTGGCAGGAAGATAGAATAGAAACTACAGTGGACATTTGCCACCTCTACTCACTGTTATATCTAATCATGTATAAATAATGCAAAAATGTTAACTGAAGTATTTAGAAAATAATCTCTTGTCAGCATATTTCAAAGGGGGAGGAACTTGCACTATATTCTTAGAGGAAGCCACTAATACTTGGAACCTCTGAAAAATGAGTCTTTACATACTTATACTTACATCTTAAAAATAATAACAAAATAACTAAATACTCAACAAGACCGCACAATTCAGCTAAACAGATTTCAAAACTTGGGAACTGCAGAAGATCACACAACATGTCATCAGGAAAGATACTGATTCACCATCTTACACCAAACTTATTCTAATGGTCTCTTCCAATCCACTTCTAGACCAACCCTAAATTAACTTTCTATCTTCCATTATTCAGAAGAGCATAAGGCAATAGTTGAATTGTTACATGCTGTAACTCACCTCTTTCATTATCAGGTTCATTAAAAGCCTTCCAAAACAAGTCTCCCTGACATCTCTCCACTGGGTTTCATAAGTCTTTTAAATTTACCACAGTTTCAATATCCTTAGTTCTCCATTTGAGTTTCAACGGTTTGTAATTCTCCCCAAGTCATCTTAGCTTCTGGGATCTAGCTCCTTTTATGTTTCTGGCAACTCTCTCTTTGCAAGTAGGCTTTCCCGAAGGTTTAATTTTCTAGAGTTACGTCTTCTGAATTGTAGATAGATATATATGGAAAGATAATTGGATGTTTTTCAAACTACCCCTATCTGAATACATAGGGGTTTTGTTTGGTTTGGGTTTTTTTTAGACTTTCTCAATTACTTTCCTTAATTATCTGTTTCCTTATTCCGTGGGGTGACTTCTCCTCAGACATGACATACAAAAAGTGCCACTGTCCTGAATGCTCTGGGACACAGATACAATGCTACTTTCACCAAATAGAGATGCTTCTGCAAAAACCTTATAAATTGAACCACTTCAGAATATTGCTTTCTACCATTCATTCCTACCTAGCATTCATTGTTTAAAGTCCAGAACACATTATTTTCTCAAAAAAAAAAGCAAATCAGTGGGAAAAAACCCGAACCACAGATATCACCTGCTTCCTGATTGTTTTATACTGTTAATGTCTTTGTGCAACTTTATTAGCAATCCATTAACATATAGTTAAATCTTTCAATTCAAAAATTTAGTTCATTTACCCAAATTTCTTTGGCGTATTAATACCATAGATTTTGTCTTTTGTTTCACATGTGAAAGGTTAATAATTCTTTTAGATGTATTATAATAAACTGGCTTTTTTTTTCCTTTCTGTCTGGAAGGTACATCATAAATTCTTCCAGAGGTTAAAAAGCCCTTGAAACTGAAGCTCAAGGAGAACACAGAACATTGAGACAGAGAAGATCTCAATGGGATATAGAACACTACAGTATGCAAATTCATATGCCTTGATTTAAATAAGATATTAGCATATTAGTTTGACATGAGTGTATAAATCAAAGAAAACTGACCCTTAACTTTATCTACTATCCTTGAATACTACAGGAACAAAACAAATGCCCTCTCAATTCCCTTTTGCAATCCCCATCCACACTTCACAAAAAGATAGAATTTTGTAAAGCTGTTAAATTTAAGACCACAATTTCAGAGCTCAGATACCTGGGGCTAAGCTCTGTCAGCTTTTGGAATTAAGCTCATTAAGTTGCTTATAAAACCCCTTTTCTCCTCTAGTAGGATGGTTGTGATGAATGGTTGTGTCTGAGGAACTGCAGGTGTCTTTGATGGACAGCCTGTTTCAAATGTGTTGAAATTCTCACTTTCTTTCCTTCCCCTTCTGCCTGTTAGGGAGAGAGTTATTACAAAGAAAGTGCCCTTTCCTACTGTTTTATCCCCTTGTACAAACTCTTAGAAAGTGGAGGGTTTTTTCCTTTTCTTTTTAGATGAGATTCGGGTTAAGAGAGATTTTTCAGCGTCCTGAAGCTGAGAACAACAATGTATATGAAAATGTAAAAAAGAGGATGTTAAAAAAAAAGACCAAGTTTCTTGTTGGTCTTTTGAAAGAGAAATTGTGCTTTAACCACAAGTAAGAAAAATTCTTATTCTCTATTTTTGACCCATGAAGTTAAATATCTATAGGTAATTTTAACAACATCACTAAATGAATGGGAATATACACCTTGCCCTTGAATGTTATTTGTTTGTCAAGGTGCCTACTGTTTTGTACAATATATTTATTTGGACAGGAAAATCTACTTTACTTTCAAAGACATACCATTGCTTGGCTGAGGGGAAACTTCCAATATGTTTTCTGCAATAAAAATGCTTTTTACAGAAGAAGTTTCACTTTATGGAATTTTTTAAGACAAAAATGTACAAACCGAAAATTACGCTGGCTTTTTTCCAGTGTGGCAAATTTGCAATACGAAGGCCTGTTGGTGATGTATCATAACAAACCATGAAACAGATTCACACAACATGATGCTAATAATGAATTTTGAAAAAAAAAGGGAGGGATAAAAGCATCTTTTTTGGAATCCAATTTAAAATGATACCAATGGATGAAAGCAGATGGGACAGTGAAATATTTGCAGATTTCAACTACCATCTGTCCATAATTTATTATCCCTCTGATTGTAGGTTATTATTGTTTTTCTGCTATCATTAAACACTTGTTATTTATCTTGTTACACCACTTCTGCATTTAACATTGAGACCTTCACAGACTGAGTGCTGTTATCTCCAGTGACCTATAATTTATGCAAGTCCTTTTGATGTCCTTACTTCTGTTCACCAGGCATCTAAAAGTGAATATTTCTCTCAGCTTAGATTGCTGATTAATTAATTTCTACCTTCTCTATCCCTGCATTGCAGCCTTGGGTTATGAGTTTAAAGTAATAATTCACTGTTGCATGTAGTTTGTCAAGTTAAATTCTGCAAACTTCTGATAGAGTCCAATTTCCATGCTACATTTAATAGCTGGTCCCTTAGAAATTAATCCCTTTCTATCTGTGATTTATTTTTTCTTCTGCTGCTTAGTGACAAAAATGGATTTTTCCCCCTGATCTGCTGTGATCTGGCTGCCTTTCTGCAGTATTCAGTGTAAATGACGTGACTCCATCTGCTACTTTTTTCTCCCTTGTGTAGTTTTAGCTCTGAAGATTACAACGCAAGTTGGAATATCGCAACTGCTGGTAGTAGAACAACATACAGCTCTAAATAGAGACTGGTAGCAATGGTAAAGTTTGAGTACAAATCTAAACATTCCCAGCACTTGTGCAGATCTGAAATTCCTCATCCAGTCCCTAGACACAGAGTTTCCACAAATCACCCAAAAGCCAGCTACTTTCCATTCCTATTTTCCATTAACACAGACAGGTTTGTTTCCATGTTGCTGAACCTATGCAACTAATTATGAATTCAAAGTAACCTGCTACCTTCCCTTTACCAGTACGTGTTCACTAAAGGTGACCCATTCATCTTCTAGAAATTAGCCTCTTTTGCTCAGCATCAGCTTTTCTACCCTTTCCGTATTTAGAATGGAGCTCATAACTAAAGATCTGGATTTAAAGTTACACAACCTGGGCAAAATATTTTACTCCTTTTCAAATTCATTTTCACCCTGAATTGAGAGAGATAAACAAGATACCAACTACTTTAAGAGAATGGAGTACACAAGAAAAATAATAAACTATGAAATGTTTTACTTATATTTCTTGAATGAACTCAGAACATCATCAAAGTTTTGATTTAATACTGAGTTGAATCCTCCCACATTTCCACAGTCTCAAAAAACTATCTCATAGAGTGGTTCAAACCTTATTTCCTATGGTTCACCACAATTATCCCAATAAGGATGACACCACCTGTAGAAGATTTCTTTATAGCCTCCAAGCCTTATTTCCTCTTTCAACTCTAACAGATTTATTATTCCATTTTATAAACTTTTGTTTCTCAGCACAGACCCTTTCACTCAAGCTTTTTTTTTCCTTCTAGTTCTCAGCTCCATACATCACTGTATGTCCTGACCTTCCTGTCCTCCTTTCCAACAAGGTCAACTATCTCATTCTGCACAAAATTCCAACACTTAAAGAAGGAAAATTTCAGACCTAAATGTGCAGCACATCAGTGTGATAACATTTTTGGAACACCGACCAGAAAAATTAGAGTTGTATTTGTAGACTATCAATCCTCAGATTTGATTTCTTGGCCACATTTTGCAAAAGTGCATTCTTTCCCCCAGAATTTTCTCTCTATTTCATGGAAACAGATCTAACTCTGGTCACAACCTAAGCATCAAGCTACAAAGAAGAAATTTTCAAAACATGGTTATCCAGTAACTACTGAAGCACTTTGACTTCAGCAGGCACTGGCTAGTGTCCCAAGCTTTGTTTAATATTGTAAGTAGGAAGCTTGTTCTAAATCATTCATAACCTCTTGGAGTCGGTACTCATAATGAGAGTTCCCTAACCACCACATAGGTTAATTCTTTAGCTAAAAATGTGGTCCATGTCTGCTGAAAAAGCTAGGACACTGGGCAGCCAGGAATACCCTGGGATGCATCTTATCAGGTCTCATAGACTTATGTATGATCAGATTCCCCAGGTAGTCTCTAATCGGACCTTTTCCTACAACGAGGGGGACTTCATTTCCCCAGTCTCTGCATTGAGGGTTCAGGGGCTTGAGAGACACGGGAAGAGTGATTGCGAGTGGTAACTGAGGCAAAAGGATTGCTAAGTACCTCAGTCTTCTGCATGTCGCTTGTCACTGTCTTATTTATCAGGGGCTCCACATTTTCTTTAATCTTCCTTCTCTGGAAAGAGAACCTGTAAAAGCCCTGTTCCTGTACCTGTAAAAGCCCTTCTTAGTATTCTTCTCATCCCTTACCAAATTCAGCTCCAACTGTGCCTTACCCTTCCTGATCCCTACAATCCAGGCAGTGTGCCTATGTTTTTCCCAGGGTACATGTTCCTGGATCCACTGTTTGTGCATTTCCTTCTTTCACTTTAGTTTGATCAGGAGGTCCTTACTAAGCCATGCTGGTCTCTGTCCTTCCTTGCCTGATTTCTTACAGAAGAGAATCAAGAGCTCTTGCACTTTAAGAAAAATGTTCTTAAAGAGCTGCCAGCTCTTTTCAGCAACTTAGTCCCAGAGGGGTGTTTTCCAGGGTATCCCATTCACTAATTACTTAAACAACTGAAAGGGTGTTCTAAAATTCAGCATCCTATCTCTATTCTTCAGCTGGTCCATACACCTCAAGATTGTCGTGGACTTCTGGAAATTAGTTACAGACATAGTGACAACATGGATATATCTGCATTAGTTGTGCTGGTGTTTTTGACATGTTCAGATATCCTCTAAAGGTTTCATCTCTGCTGGGATGAAGTCACTAGTAATACCAACAGTGGACAGTGGTGTAAGGAGCTAATACACAAAGATGAGGAATGAGGTTATGAACAGATTCCACGTGGGAAGTCACTTACAATATGATACAAAAACTAATCAAAGCAACCCATTGAGATACTCTTTCATGCAGAAATCTTTGATTTGATCTCTTTTTATTCCTCCTGTATTAATTTCTACTTCCTCAGTCTAACCCAGTCTTTAAAGTCTGGATTTCTATAATAATGTTGACTTTTTTTAATAACATCCATCCTTGGGGGTTTTCAAGAATGCCTATCACTGGAGGTGTTCAAGGCTCAACTAGAGATGTCTTTGAACAGCCTGATCTATGTAGACCTGCTTTAATCAGTGGGTGTCCTGGTTTGGCAAAAATGGGACTAAAATTTCTCCTTCCAGGAGTTTTTTTCAGTTAAGTTTCTTCTAAGTAATTGCACTTTCGGAAACTTCAGCTATATGTTTTTCAGTGTCTGCTTTCAGACTTGGTAACGCTTGATGTTTATAGTTGTACTGGAGTATTGGTGGGATGGGTATGCAGAAAGGCCCATGTTTATACTTATCCCCATGAGAACTAAGGCCACTGCTAGCCCTCTTTTGTTAAACAAGTACAAAGTCGTAAAAGGGTCGCAATTGCAGAACAGTATGGACGGGACAGGTGACCAAAAACTGACCAACATGGTATTCCACCCCATCCGCCTCATCCTCAGTATAGAGCTAAGGGATCACAAGGGTCTTGCTCTCTTGTTTCATGGCCAGCATCCCTATGGGACCCTGCTTGTTCTTGTGCCTCCGACCCCAATCCGTGCATTCCTGAATCCAGTTCCTGTCGGCTGCAGAATCCGGTTCAGGACATCTGTGTGCCCGCCCTGCTGCGGCAGCAGCGCAAGCTGCCATGGCCTGTGATTCCCAGACCATCACTGGGAAGTTCAGTATAGGTTTTGTATACTTTTCCTTT
>NW_009602348.1:6097-18377 GCF_000690535.1 Cariama cristata | reverse complement strand
TCCCCGCGCTGGTCGCACGCTGTTGCGTGAGGCGAAGTGTCTGGGTAGGGACCTTTTGGGGTGGGTTTTTTTAGCAACTTCAGCCTTAGCAAGTGGTCAGGTTTGAGTGAGGGTGTCAGGGGTTGTGCAGAGTCTCCTGTGCCGTGGTGCCCTTTGCCATGGGGAGGGACGGGGGAAACCCCGGGATCTGCCAGCCTCGGAGCTCCTCTGCTGCCTGTTCAAGGAGAGGGATATTTTTCCGGAGTTCTTGGTGGTGGTGTTACATACACAGATGTCCAGTCGACAGCAGATTTACCAAGCCCCTTGGTTTCAGTGATGCCTCGTGGCAATGAGCATTTTCTTCAAGCCTCTCCAGTATTATATCAGAGAAACAGAAGTACCTCTGATGTTTTGAGGAGGCTCGAATTATTCAAATAGTTGTTTGAATAAAGTTGTATATATTTACTCTACATGTGCTGGAGATATAATCCGTCCCTGTTCAAAAATATGTTCTGTCTTGGCTTTGTAGTGACTGCCATCACAAAGTTGAATTTTACAACGAATCTTGTCCCCTGGTCTCGGCATACCATTCATCCTGTCTCTTCTGTAACCCCGGATTTGGGAATTTGGCTGGATTGTCAGTCCTCCTTATATCCAGCTTTAGATAATAAACTGCATAAACACAATGAATCAGCAGGACTCGATCACTAAATCCTCCAGGATTACAGCAGCTGCTCTAAGCTCCACCAAGAGAAGAAAGAGAAGACCTTAGCTCTGTACTATATGAGATGCATTATGTCTATGAGCTTACAAATAGAGTATGTTACGTTTAATTGTTTGCAAGGTCCACAGGTGCTTGACAGTATGCATAGCCCAAATGTATAGACATGACAGAAACAGTGGTTAGCTGGGAATCACAGAGCCAACATTATTTCAGAAAGCTGCAGAAGATGGGGAGAAAACCCAGAATATTGGTTACAGGAGATAAGAAACCACAACGTTTTATTGGAAGGAAATTCCTTTACAATTTGCCACCATCCACGAGCAACCTTGTATGACTCAGAGTAAAGGTATACTTTAATTTCGTATACTTACGGAGGCACCAAAGGTTCAAATCCCACCAGCCCCATAGCAGAACTAGCAAAACTGAATACACCTGCGCTTAACTGCTTTACTACAGAGTCAGCCCATCTTATTTTAAACCCCCAAAGAGAGGTGTTACAGTGAGGTGACCAGGCAGACTTTTGACTGTAGTGGGTGAGAAGCTCTTGTGTATCACAGGGTGAGTCCTGGGCACAATAACTTCCAGCTAGTGGATAATGATGAGCTGATGGAGTCGTGTGTTTCAGATTGCACTTGCTGTTTCTATCCTTAGCTGAAGTAAGTCCTGTTCCAGAAGCTTTTAAAAAGATTCTCCAGAAAACGCCAGGCAAAATCCTTAACTTGGAAATGTCATTGTAAGATTCCATTACTTGTTTTACTTTGCTCCAATTCCTGTAAAAACAAACAAAAAAAGGTGAAACTTTTGACTATGTAGGAATGTTAAATTACTGCTCCAGTCTACAAACTCACCAATTATGCAAATATTAGACTGACCAAAACTGTTCATCTTGATATCAGAAAGGAGTGTTTCATGTTCTTAATGATCCTATCTGGCAACCAGCTAACCTCTTAGAGTTTGGAGGTCCTCAAGTTTGTGTAAATGTAAGTTATTCAATTATACATGTAAATATTTTTGAAAATTTGACAATACATGACTTTTTTCCAAAACTGAAACCTAAGCCAAGAACTCTGTAACAGTTACTGAAAATTGTAACACTTTTAGGAGCTAACACACAACAACTCTCCTCTTTATTGTTCCCATATCCACATCTATACGGTGAGGCATTTTGCTATAAATAGCGTGGTTGGCTGGAAGCTTCATGTTGGCTGATATGTTGCCTGGTTTTCTTGTTCTGATTCATCACATGGTTGCTGCCTGTTAAATGGATAGGGAGCTAAGTTGTTTTTCTACAGGTAGGTATATTAATTCGGATCTCTATCCACTTCCTGACTTCTACAAATCCCAAAATAACTTTGTAACTTCGAGATCCATTGTTAAATTTGCTTGAAATTGTCAATGACTTGTGGTTCATCTTTGTGATGGAACAGGTCGACCAATTGCACAACCACATAAACTTCCTTTCTTTACAAAAGTGGGATAACAAAATATGGTTTGATACGTTTTATCATCCATTCTATACTTCGTACTACTGTTCATGGAAGACTGTAGTTTACACATGTACCCAGACGCTGAGGTAATTCTTGAGTACAACTGTTCCATATACAACTATCAGTGCGTTCCTCTGCGTTGAATTTCTGATAATGTTGCAATCATGAGTTTGTTTAGAAGTTGTATTTGTGAAATCCTTCATTATATAATTTTCAGTTTAGGACTTGAACTGGCTGACTGTCATTTCCTCTGCTGAACTCACATAATATACTATAAGTAGTATAGGAAAAAACCTCTTTATTAAAAGAAGGTGAATTCCCAACATTGTATTTAACAGGAGACACTTCCTTTAGTTCTTAAATTCATATTTGGTTTTACAAATAATTTTTTTACAAAATCATGTTTGCTTTATTTTTATAAGCTGGAACACTGTTAAGAAGTAGCTGTCTTCTCTAATCAACAGTGTTTGTTTTTGACAAGCAAACTTTCATTGAGGTGAGCTGTTCATCAACTCATGTGAACATTATTGTAGCACTGGAGTTCTGAAAGAATAACAAATTTGTAACACTAATCTCATCCCTGTAGTAATTGCAGCTCTGGTGTTCATTTGCTTCCATTTTAACACCTCATCAGATTGAAAATTAAAATAAGAGTACGTGCACTAGAAATGCCACAGAACATGATTCATTTCTTTTCTATAAAAATAATGTTTCTCTCATCTCCTTGATATTGACATATTCGGTACAAAGACTGAATTTGTCAGTGACACTTTCATTCATGAAGTGGCTAGTTGGGTCCCAGTCCGACAAGGTGTTCTGCATTAGCAAATCCGGATATTTCCATAATTATAACCATTTTCAGTTCAGCATGCAGGATCAGTCATTGACACAGGCCCAGACTAGGTGTGGCAGGAGACAGTATGTGTGGAAGGATGCTATGCGCTTCTTTATCCTTCACAAAGACAAGACTGAAGCCAGGATCTGATCTCGTCCCTTTCTGTACCTTTCACAACACCTGCTCTCCACTGAAGTGAGAGAAAGCAATGCCTTTGCTCCCAGAGCATACCTTTGCTACACCTGTAATTGATGACGGGAGGTTTCTTTTATGATATTCTTCACATTTTCTCAGCATCCATTCTCCATAAATACCAGAAGAGTCTCAAGTGTAATTTCAGAAACCAAAGAAAAAGAGATGTAGCCATGTTCCTGTGCTTGCAACAAACAGATGGGGGAGAAAATAAAACTAAACAAATAATTGTTTAAAGTTTTAGCTCAATTTTTATTTCAGTTGTAAAAGAAATTGTAGCAATACTACTTTATTTTTTGGGTAAAAAGATTATGTAGTCATTCAACTGAGAAAGCTTGAAAAACATGTTCTAGAAGACAGACTCTTGGCTACAAATAATGGAACTACTTAAGTGAATAGGGACAGCTTTGTACAGGCGTATATTTACACTAAACGTTAGCAAAAAAAAAAAAAAGAATAGTAAAATTATGTAGATCAGGACTGAACCATGTTTGAAAGAGTTAGAGAATTTTCATTTATCTGCCACAGTGGCATCAAAATCCTGCTTGCTTTACCAGGTCCGTATGAAGACTCCTGTTGTGTTTAATTAGACTATTCTCATGAGTAAGGATAATGTGATTTGTTCCCGTGCCAGGCTCAGGAAGTGATATTAGCCCCTTTCTCTTGAAAACCAGGATTTCTTATAAGTTTCAAAGAAAAAGCTAGGAAACACAAACGGAAAGGCCATCACAGCATCTAAACTTACCCTGCTGTGCATATGTATTGCACCAAACAGTTCCATTCACTGTTTTTAAACTTCCACACAACAGGGTGCATTAAAGCAGAAGTAAAAAACCTGAAGTTAGAATTTTCTTGCTACTCTGTAAATGATTTCTACCTGCTTTTTCTGTATTTCCTTTTCTTTCGTCTTGAAAGAGAAAAAACATGAACAAAAAAAAAAACAACAAACAAACCCTTGTATGTATTTCCAGAGGCAAGTTCTGTTATACCCTGTGCAATTTCAGAAACACTGTAACAGGCTTTCCAAGTGAGACTATAAACATTTCAATCACAGTGAAGCAGATGAAGCCAGTATGACTTCACTAAGTTATTTTGATTTTTATTGCAGTAGGTTATCGAAATAAATCAGTTCTAATTTAAAAAAGATGTAGTTAATATCTATATGAAATTTATATTATTCAAAATTAAATTTCTCTCTGCTTTTTACACTCCGAGCAGTAAAAATAAAATAGACGTTATGTTTGTTCTCGTGTTTGTAAATACTACTGGGAAGAATTCATTAAATGTAAGCTTTTAGACTAAAAAGAGGTAATAGTCTGAGAAGTAGTTAAACAGTAACCAGATCCACTTAAAATATAATTCTCACTTTTAAATGAAAATATGTATTCAATTTGTCATTTTTTTTCACTTAATTGCTTCATTATGGTATAATCATAGTAAAAGATGCATAGATGTAAATAGCAGGATTCATGATCTTACAGAAAACATGTAGCACAATTTGTTATGGTAATACATAGCTCTTATGTTCTTGGCTTTGAAAGGGCTTGTTCTGTGATTGATTCACAAATCTTGCTTTAAAACCATGAGTTTGAGCTGCTTAATCAATTCAGCCATTTTATTCTCATCTTTTTTTTTTCTTACAAACTTAACCATGAGAGCCTTTTCAGTGCTGAAATGAATAGAGTAATTTTTATTATTGAAGTTATTATTAGGTCAATTATTACGAAGGTCAGTTATTAATATTGACCTCTTTGTTGGTTCTCTCCATAACTGATTTTTCATTTCATTGTTATTGATATCTCATCTCCTTGATCTGTAACTGCTTCAGTCTATACTGTTGGCTCTTACCCAATGGGAATTTGGTAACATGAGGACTCATAAAGATGTGTTTTCTAGACAACAATAAGGATCTTGAGAAAAACCATATTAGTCTTTCTTTTCCCTATATTCTGTACATTTGCATACAGAATGCCAAGCTGCCAGCTAACTTGAAGAATTATCCTATGACATTCATCACAGTGTGGCCAATTCACAAAGAAATCAGTGCATACTGCCGCTTTTTACAACTAGATTTCCATGTGGTGTTTTTAGCAAAAAATATTTTTTCTTACAAATTTCAAACTCTAATTAGGGTTAAAAACATGTAGCTCCTATAAAATTAATTCAAGTGTCTTAGAAATGGTACAACAAGCAAGCATTGTTTTAAGTTCCATGTGTATGAGCTAAATTATTCTTACTTCATTTTTCTTTCAATGTGTTTCTATACAATAACGTATGATGGAAACTAACTTTTGGTAGAAACATTCTCTGCAATAATACAACAAACTAATCATTGCTATTATACATGTCCATTTGTTGAAGAAAAAGACCTAATTCATTGGCAAATTATGTTTATTTTATATACTTCTGCATGTTTATACTGCAACTACTTGAAACCAAATAAATACTTAGACAGAAACAATGATGCTAACACACTTTGTCTATGTACCGCAGTATGACCAACAACAGGAGACAAAAAGCATTGCAAGCTCTTATATCTCATTAGAAGCATTTTCCCAAACAGATACCATTGAATTATAACTTCAAGGTCTGAACATTTATAATACACCAAGGAATAGAGATCGATGGGAGGTTTAAAGTTGATAGGCTAGATTATGTTAACAAAGTATATGTGTTTGATGGCCTAATTTTATCACCAGGGAACACTCAACAGTTTACCACAATATCATTGATATTATCAGCCAAAACCTACAGTAACAATGAGTATTGTTTGACATTATTTCTCACTCTACTCAGCACTTGTTTTCTTACTCTACTCAGTGCTTGTCAGGCTGCACCCAGAGTACTGTGTCCAATTTCACTTCCCACAATTCAAGAAACATGTGGACAGACTGGAGAGGGTCCAAAGGAGGGCTGCAATGATGATCAAGCGGCTGGAGAACCTGTCCTATGAGGAAAGGCTGAAGGAGTTAGGTCTTTTCTCCATGGAGAAGCAAAGGCTCAGGGAGGACCTCGTCACAGCATTCCGGTAATTAAAAGGCAGCTATAAAAGGATGATGACTCTCTCTTCACAAGGAGCCACATGGAGAAGACAAGGGGCAGTGGGTACAAGTTGCACTGTGACAGTTGACATAAGAAAGAAATTGTTTGCACCAAGAATAATTATTCATTGGAACAACCTCCCCGGTGACGTGGTGGAGTCCCCATCACGGGTGGTTTTCAAGATGCGATTAGGCAGAGTGCTAGATGATCTCATCTGGGCTCTCTTTCCCATGAAAGGTTGGACCAGATGATCTTTGGAGGTCCCTTCCAACTTGGGCTGTTCTATGATTCCATGATTCTATGGTTATCTTCCTAAATTATATAATTAACTATTATGTCTGTAACATTAGAAATAGTTGTAAAAAAAAAACCCCGAACACCCAGTAAACACATTCGTTACATTCCTGCAAAGCAACTGACTTCAGAGAAGTTTCATGAGTGAACATAAGTGCAGGATTTATCCAAAGGGATTTATTTAGTTGCTTGTTTGCTTGCAGTAAAATGAAACGAATGTGTTATTCAGGATACTGCTTTTGTTTTCTGACATCACTGCCAAAAAAAATTTTTAAAAAGCCATCTATCATCTAGAAAAGAAAGAGCTATGATACAGTTCTTCATCAAGTTCCAAGTATTATTTATTTTTCCTTACTTTAGGATTACCCTTCAGGATATTTTATTGATATTGGCTTAATCATTTTGATCTGTGACTGCAAAGGAAGGGGTGTGGCAGACAGCAGGGAAAAGGATGTATTGCTGGATGTTTACAGTTGCCCCAAGAAGTCAAAATTACGCTGTCATCAGAATTGCAATAGGGTTTACGTTTAAGGTCATGATCTTAATTTAATTGGTTTGCATCTTTCCTGAAGTAGTGCTTAAAACTGGACTGGCTACTACAGTTGGGACTTTACGGTGCTGTGTAAATAATGGAAAAAAATAATGGAAAGATTATTTCACATGTCTTGCAGGCTACACCTTTTAAAGAAAAAACGCCAGTGTGTTTGCTTTTATTGCAACATGACATTGTTGACTCTTATTCAGCTTGTGATCCTCTGTTGCCCCTGGATCCTGTTCTGCAGAAGTACAAACAAGCTGGATGAGCCACATCCTGTATTTGTGCAATTTAGTTTGCCTTCTAAAAGTAATGCCTCACACTTATGTCTGTTCAATAACATCCTGTTTTTCTCAGATCATTCCTACAGTTTGTCAGGATCATTTTGAATTCTAATCTTGTCCTCCAATGTACACACAGTTGCTTCCAGCCTAGTGGTGTTTGCAGATTTAATAAGCTCACACTCTATTCCATCATCCAGATCATTAATGACATTATTATATAGTATCAAACCTTGGCCACTCCTGCAGAAGGACACATGGCACCATTTTCCATGTGGACGGTGAGCCATCAATATCTATTCTTCATTATAATGAACTGTATATATAGGTTCGTTATAACCTTATAATAAAAGTTACATACAGACGATGTTTCCAAGTCTTGCTCTCAAAATATGTTCTAAGACATTTCTAAAAGCTGAGCTGACAATAAGATGCATGACACGGAGTAATTTAGGCTGGCAGGGTCCTTGGAACGTGACCTGGTGTAATTTTTCCTTCTCTGACCCCCCAGCCTTCAACACTATGAGGCCTTAAGCAAGGTGAACTTTGAAGTTAGGTCCAACATTGAACTTGAGTTGCTGAGAAACCTTGTCCAGTCAAGTTTTGAATATCTCCAGTGTTGAAGATTTTACAGCCTCTCTGGGAATCTTCTTCCAATATTTGGCCATACTCATGGTGATGGTTTTCCCCTTGTAATTACTAGGAATTTGCCCTCCTGCAACTTTTGTTCGTTGCCTCTCATATTTTCACTGTGCATATCCAGGAAGTCTGGCTCCATCTACTCTGTTTCCACCTACTGCATGGTTGAAGTCAGCAGTTAGCTGTCACCTCGCTGCCTTTTATTTAAAATGAACAAGCCCAGTGCTCTCAGCTCTTCCTTGTACGTCATGTGCTCTCATTCTCTAACCGTCTTGATGGCCTCTGCTGGACTGACTCTGCCAGTTTGTCAATGTCTTTCTTATATTGGGGAGCCCCAAACTTGACACAGTTCTCCAGATGTAGTCTCACAAGTGCCAGCTAGAGGAGAATAAACACTTCAGCTAACCTGCTGGCTATATTCTTACTAATGCAACTCGATTTGTGTTTAAGCTTGCATTCTGCAGAAGTGCACTGCTTATTCATGCTCATCTTCTTGTCCTTTAGGTTAGCCTAGGTCCTTTCTACAGATCTGCTTTCTAGATAGCCAGCCCCTGCCATTACAATATTCTATCCCAGATGTAGGATTTTGCATTTGCATTTCATGAGACGCTGTCAGGTTTCTGAGCACATTCCCCTCTTCTAGTAATTTAGTTGGCTGAGTTAAGGAGTGTAGCTGTCTCAGTCCGAGGTCAGCTCCTTCACTGGTAAGAGTTGTTGTGAAGCAAGATAGAAGTGAGGGCATGCCTCTCCCTTCCCTTGGGAATTGCTTTTAAGCTGAGGCTGTTTTACTGGCCCCAGCCTGTGCTATGCTGAAGTTGTGTAACTTCTACATCTGTGCCGGATCTTGTACCTTCTTGATCCTGACACTGGCCCAGACCCTCTGGTTTGGCTTTGGACCTACCTAACATGGCATTGAACCTGCCTTGTGACTGCAAACTTTTGAGGTGATCACTGGATTGGAGCTGGACCTGTTCTCTGTGTCCAGACCTGATCCTGACCTGCATTTAATAACTCAACATTATCGATCCTTGTTAGTGAGGTCTGCCCCTGCCTGCCTTGCTGCCAGAAAATTTTCCCTTGCTGGGCAGCCAGCCCCTGCTGCTCCCTGGCAGATTCCTGCACATTCGAGCAGTGTCTCTGTAATCCTCCTAGGTAGCTTGTCCCTACTCTGGACAGCTTGTCCCTGCTTCCACCTTCTGTAGACTTGCTATTTTACATTTGAGATCAACCAGGAGTTCCCCGTTTAAGTCAGACTGGCCTTCTACTATATCTGCTTAAGTTCCAGTACACTAGGGGAGCCATTCTTGTGTTTTGAGGAAGATGCAAGACTGAAGATCAATCAGCTTTCCTGGTCTCCTCTGCTCTTCAGGGCAGCCTCTGATGGGATCCTGGCCAAGCAAAGCCCAGAACAAGCCAAAATCTGCTCTGAGATCAAAAGTCTTTATTCTACTACTTGCCTTCATTGATTCTCTCAGGATCTTGAATTCCCATCATCACCTGATCACAGCAGCCAAAGCTTCCATTGATATTCATATCACCAACCGGTTTTTCCTTAGTTGTTAGAAGACTCAGCAGATTACATTTGTAGTTAATCTCAGGGATCACCTGTGTCAAAAGACTGTCCTCAGTGGACTCCATAAAACTCTTGAATTGCTTACACACCACCATGCTACCCTTCCAGCAGATATTGGAGTGGTTAAAGACCCCCCATGAGAACCTGGGCCTGCAAGCGTGAGACTTCTTCCTGTTGTTTAACGAAAGCTTTGTCCACCTCCTATTCTTGTTGAGGAAGTCTATAATAGACGTTTATCACAGCTTCCCTATGTTGAATTCCCCTATGATCCTGTTACATGAGCTCTGATTTGCCTGTTACCTTTTCCATGACAGTGCTCTGTGCATTCAAGCCTTTCCCTGTGTAGTAGAGAGCCTCTCCTCCTTGCCTCCCAGCCTGTTCTGTACTCATCCATTGCAGTGCTCCAGCCGTGTGAGCTATCTCACTACACCTCTGTGATTCCAGTGAGGTCATAACTCTATGACCACAGCTCTTTGACTGTCTATGGATTTCTAATTCCTTCTGTTCATTTCTGGTTCTGGGTTGGGAAGTCGAGAAGTTTCCCGTCCCACTGGATCTGCAATTGTGCTGCTTTCTCAGGGGAAGAGTGAACCTGCCCCATTATACTGTCCACCAGGCCCTTCTTCTCTGTCTTCCTTTCTTTGCCTTCTCTTCAAGCTTTGGGCTGTATCCCCTGACAGGTGTAGCCTAAAGCCCTCCGCATGAGTTGAGCCTGTTGACAAAGATAGCACATTTTGACTGATAGATGCTACCTCCCTGTAGTTGTCTTCATCCCTTGAAGAGAGTGCTGTGGTGATAAAAGCCAAAACACTGCTTACAAAATTAGGTGCTCAGCCAGCTGCTGATCCACAGTGTATTTCACTCTTACCCTAGTCTGTCTGGGCTCCTGTGCCCTTACACCTAGGTCGCAGAACCCTGGAGTCTCCTTTGACAAGTGATCACAAGATTGACAGAGATAGTGGTCTGAGACTGGGCAAGTCTTGGTAATCTCTTTGCAACATCTTAGATCCAAGCCCCTGGAAACAAACCTCCAAATACGTCAAGCCTGATCAGCTGCTTGGTGCCTCTGTCACCTCCAGAAAGCAGTCTCCAACCACTGCAGCCTCTTACTGCCTCTTAATGTCACCTTTTCAACATCTGGATCAGTTGCACCCCCTGATGGAACTTGTTGTTTTTCCTGTTGCAAGCGTCCTCCAATTGCACATATGCAGTAATAGAAAGAGCCTTCTTTCCATTGGTGGAAGTCACAAGTATTTCCAGCCAGAACGCACTCAAATGTAGCTTCTGGCTGACCTCTGACAAATCTTCATGAAGAACTTGCAGATTTCCTCCCATTCACTCCCTCCAACGCCATGCAGTCTGTTCACCTTCCTTGGCACCTTCACCAGGTGACTCAATGATTTGAGGAGAGCGCACCTCGTACAGATGAAGACACTATCACTTCCAGCTGAGTCTTGGAGAGAAGCAGCAGGCACCTTCTGCAGCCTAAGACCTAGACAGTTAAGTCCTCTTTCAAGAGCTTTATCTTGGTCAAGACTTCTGTGCCAGGAGCAGTCAGTCTGGCTGCTGCCGAGGAGCACATGTTGTGATATGCCAACGTTGTCATTATGCTGACTCTTGCAGTCCTGTGCAGTCTCAGAAAAAGACGGTAAGCTCCTTTCTTTTTCCTTCTGGTGTGAACTGCTTCATTGACTGTAGAGTTCTTGTTTTCGTACCATTTGTACCATTCCTGGTCAGTGGCACTCCCTAGGAGTTGGTTAAATAAGAAGCTTGGCACAACCCTGTTTCCCTCACACACACACACACACGATTACCTGCCTGGCAGGCACCTTCTAATACTGTTTTTTGGCTGCTGGCCATGATACATTCACTACGTGAATGCTACTTCAGGTTTTTGTAAATTACTCTTACACATAGGTGAAGGAAAAAAACCCCACAAGTTTTGGGTGTTTTACATTTGCCCATAGAACAGGTGCGTTAGAGGAAGAGGTTTTGAAAACTTCTTCAGCAGATGCATCCCCAGCTGAGGTTCTTGAAAGGAGTTGGTCAGTACTCTTCAGTCTTTGCTTAGTCTTCCTAGGACTGCAATAAAAGAGGACAGTTAGAGAGAGAAAGGAGGTGGGAGGTTGGTAAGGTAGACTGAGCTTCACTGAAACTATTTGCATACTTCTTAAATGTGACAAATTTGTCATCAATTTCACAGTTATATATAAATTTCTTGATGAAAATTTAATTTTTTCAGCAATCTTTTTATAAGTTTACAAGTTTTTGTATGTGAAAGTCCATGAAGAGCATTTCTTTACCAAGATACCCAGTGAACTAGGGAAAGTCCCCAGGAAAACTATACCTTCCAAAATGTGTCTCCTAAGGGCTGTAAAAGTTATTGCAAGATATTCTAATGTATCATTTGAAAATTAGTAGGTGATCGAGCAATTACGCTGTCATAATATGTAAGCACAAGGGAACAGTTATTATTGCACAGGAAAACTTAACTATGGCATGTCTGGGCTATAGGATTGTCCTTTCTACAGCTTTTATAAAATTTTTCTTGAGTGAATGGAAGGTATATTTTAAAAATACATTAATACAACTTACTCTACGTAGAACTTCCTTGGGTTTTTTTCTTACATTGAAATAACTTCAATCTATTTCTGTTTACAGTAATACGATGTAGTATTGCATCAGGCTATTTTCCCTAC
>NW_009602348.1:0-6066 GCF_000690535.1 Cariama cristata | reverse complement strand
TCCCTACAGGTTATACAGACCTGGTGAGTAATAACTAAGTTGCAGTGTTTGAACAATGCTAATGTTATATTTGATCAGAACTGTCAGTCTCACTGTGCCTTATACACGTTGCATCTCAAAGGTTTGCATGTTTGAAAAAAAAGGTTCATCGAGACTCACAGCTTTGACTCATTTTCTTGGGTAGCTATTGTGTTTTTATTAACCTCCACACAGTTCAATTACTTGCAGTTTCCAACTTCAGGTAGTCACATCAATGCTATCTTTAATTTCTTAATAGATAGCTTGCAAGGTATTTGTGTTTGATGTAGGTGTGAGGGAAACAAGACAGTCTTTACTTTGGCTTTTAATTTCAATGTTGAGGATGGATAAAGGTTACATAAATAATTTATCCTTTCACTAAGTTTTTCTCCACTGTTTAACGGAAGAGCTCAATGGATCTTACTATAGTATCGTATTTCCTTTTTTTTTCTTTTTTAAGCTTTAAAGAATCTTCATATTTTCCCTATCCATGACAGCTTTCTTTGCACATAACACTATCTGTGAGAGCTGTTATCACCATAACTGGGCTGTCTAATGTCTATTTTTTTTTTCAGAGATAAGCAAAATTATAAGTAAGATATCTTACATGATACCTTTTATTTTTCCCCAGAATTTTGTCATTATTTGTGTTTAAGATGCCTGAAAGATTTAGCTAGTCTCTGTGCACTACTTACTACAAAGTATTGTGCTTGCTCATATTCTGGGTAGGCTCATTTGGAGTTATTCTTAGCCTCCTGAAATCAAGTTTTAGCAAGCTTAGCCTGAGAAGGCTTTCTCTTCAAACATAGTTAGTTCAGTTTGTGAATGGTTTGCAGTATTGATTGGAATTTCATTCTTGCATTTAAAAGCAAAAATACAGTCATTACCTTATAAGCTTCTGGCTAAATATTTCTTTAGCAAAACTGATAAAATCATATTTTGGCTTGCTGTTGATCCAAGACACTCTGATAAACATTTTACATTTACTGTCTGTTTGTTCTGCCTTCTGCTCTCACACCAGTGCCCTCCCAGGATACAATCTTGTTTCAGCATCCATTTTCATCCTCAGCACAAGTACTGCATGGTGGGACAGATACCTTTATCTAGTTTTCTTTTTTCCCCTGTGTATTTGTAGAAATGGTCTGGTTGACCAGTTCCACTGACAGATTTTGTGTCATTCTCTGCCTGCTAGTAAGTCTAGTGACTACAGCAGTATGGTTTGGGTCATCTGTGGGCTCTGTCTTTCTGTAGAGAAAAGAAATCACCTAACAAAGCCTGCCTTGGAAGAACTAAATGAGGTACTTCTCTTTCTCTGTTACAGTGGGGTTTTTTTTAGGTAACTACCCCATATACAATTGCCTCCAGAGGTGTCAAGTGTTTTCATATCCTGTGTGAAGAACAACCTAGAGCTGACCAATATGAAATGGTGACTAAGAGAGTGTGTTTCAATAAGAACTTAAATCAGGGCTGCACTGTAAGTATCTCCGTTCACCATGAAGTTCTCTTCAGCAACTCTGGGGCTCTGCCTTCCTTGGAAGCTTCCTTCTCTTTGAACTGGAAAGTCAGGCTCTTTTGTTTTCTGCCTCCCCATCAGTTTTGCACTTCTTTCTGCATAAAGGTGCAGTAGAAAGGATAAACCTTGTCCCACTACATTATCATTCCAGCATGGTGGCTGGGGCAGTATCCTTGCAGCTGGAAACCAAGGGTTCAAAACCACTTGGATTAAGATATTTACATATACTGCTAAATACATTATTAGAAAACTGAGTAGTGCCAGCACAACTGTCTGCATAGGATATAAAGAGCAGTTTCCACTGTATCCTCTTTGGCCTCTGATGTAAGATGAACTCAATTTTACCTATTAGTGATGGGCATAGTCTTCAGTGCACCACTTCATCGATTCGACTCATTCAGGTGTTTAGATGGTGTTAACTTGTGTGCTATATATATACCTGTAAGCTTCAATATGAGGTTGAGATGCACAGCAGTTGAAGCTGAAACGTTGACCTGCGACCCAGAAAATGGTCCCTGGCTCATTTTATGTGACAGTATGTAAAACAGATACACTTGATATATAGTATTTCTTGCAGAGTACAATTAACCCTTGTTCCCTAAGAAGATGGCATCACAGTTGAAAGTATTTGGCAGTTCCACAGTGTAAGAACTTGACAACTTTAAAAGTCCCAGGTACTGTCAGATAATCCAAATATTGCAGCTTTTCATGAAATAATTCCTCAGAAATAATTTTCAAGATGTGATTTTGCAACATGAAACCAGGATTTCCATATTCTCTTTTAATCCTTTGGACTGGTTCTCTGCTCTCCAGCTCTCCCATCCTTACACTGTAGCATAAAAACAATTTATACAGCCAGGGATGTGGATACTCTATGCCTTTCAGTCAGTAGTTGGTCGAGGTCTATGAATCAAGGTAGCTTAAAGGATTGAAATGTCTACTTGTACTTCTCATGCCACATGCTGAGTTCCTGGTTTAGTAGTTCCTCAGTACCTGTTTCGTTCACCACTTTTCCTGGAATTTGGCTTTCCTTGTGGCTTAGTTATTGGAGAGTAAAGTAATTCCTGAGCTCATACTGACTCCTCCTAGACAGGCTTCCATGAAAGCATTCAGCTTAGGTTCTCCACTGCAGCTGGTTTACCCTCAAATTAATGTATTCCTTTCTTTTCCTAGTCCTCCTTCTCAAGCCAAAGCACAGCTTTGCATCCTGGATATATTTATACTGATTTTCTTCTTCCTGGAGAGATCTGCATTAGATCCACAATTACATTCCACTGAAACTGTTTTTGACATTTTCAGAATAGACGGTATCTTCAAAGGGTCTGAGTGGGTTTCAAACAGGAAATGTACATGCCACATTTTAATGATGAAGAATATCTTAGAATGTATGACAGTTTATATGGACTGAACTCAGATAATCTCTGCTGCAATCCTTCTGAAAACTTGAATTTGTAACTACACTATTGTGTTCAATCTGTAGTTTGATACCACATTGTGCTATTGCGTAATACTTTATTTAGATACCTAAGATTTGATAGATGACTCTTTCTGTTGATACTACGGTAGGCTTCTTATTCATCTCCACAAATAAGACACTGCTTGCAACTCACCAAGTTTCTGCTGTGTTAAAAAAGAAAGAATCCTATTCATATTATTGAAGGTAAGCTTCTCAAGCCTGTGTTCTGTCTCAACAAATTTGGCATCCTGACAATGAGGTGTCTTTATTACTGAGTAAAATGGGAAGCTCATAAAGTTGTCATACTTCTTATTAGTTTATTAGAAAGGAATTACATTTCTCATACCTGGGATACAGGTGCACAGGAGAGTGGAATCTTTGTAAACCGTGCATCCCACAGAAACAGTTACTGCAAGGTGAGCAATTACTTGCCTTTTCAAGTGTTACTAGGAATATCTAAATAGATATTATTCTCTACATAGCTATCAGAAATAAATTTAAGGACAGATTTTCAAGTGTTGCCTATGTTTGAGTCACAATTATTCATGATAGTGCTTTAGGTGATTTGCTTGTCTAGGCACAACACAATTAAGGAAAGAGCTTAAAGAAAAACATAACAATCCCTTAAATGCAAAAATTTCCACCAGAATACACAGAATTCTTCATTGTCATCAAAGTGCTGAAAATTCTTTCTGGAATAAAAAGTACTGTATTCATTTTCAACTTCTGTTTTGCTTGTACATATTTATTCCTATGAATTTTTTTTCAGGTTTATGGCTCTAGTTTATCACGTAATCCAAATGTTAATGTGGTTTGCACAAATGAGTACCATTATATGGCTTTTATATACATTGCAACAAAGAAGTTTTATATTCTTTGGTGATGTCTGTTTTATTTATAAAAAGAATCATAATATGAATAAGATTCTGAACCACTGAAATTGTGCATGTGGCTATATGATGTTTTACTGTCAGTGTTACTGTTCTATTGCTAAATTCACCCTTTCTTTTCTCTTGTTTCCAGTTTTCATAGTGTCTGATTATCGTTTTTGTTCTTAGTCCAGATTTTAGGATAGCCAGGAAAACTGTTTTCCCTTGTTTGAATAAAGTCGATGCAACAGGACCAGGATTCAAACTACAGTATCTTAGTACTCCCAGATAACTAATACTGGTTTTAAAACATGCATTTTTAGTCAAATTGTAAAACAAATGTTGCACTGGTACAGTGAGACAAGTAATCCTGTGTGAAAACAGGATTTCTCATCTTATTTCTGAGGCCTGCTGTGGGAATACCACCCTTAATGAATCCAGAAGAAAACAGAAGGATGAAAGACTTGCTTATGTGACTGAGAATTTCTACTATGTCGTCACGGTTGTTTTCTTATATTAAAATAGAAGATATGGAGGAAAATTAAAATAGATGAACATTTATGTTTAGATTTTATGTTGGCAATTGTGCTATAAAAGCGTATGTACAGATCGCAACGGGGTGATGGTGCTGTGCAACTTGTCACCCAAATATTCTTATTTATTGCTAATACTGATACTGTAACTCTCTGTATTAGAAGAGGTGAACACATGCGTTAGGTTCATACAAACCTTGACAGAGTTTCTTCTTCTGTAATCCGTCTTTAAAAAGCAAATATAATCTGATAAAAATGTCAAAAGGGCATCCCTTACTCTTACTCCTCCCCCAACTTTAACTTCTCTTCCATTAAGAGTTAGATTCTTAATTCATATAAGTCCTCATTTCAATGAGGTGGCACTGAATCAATGTCTTAACAGGTATTGCTGTGGACAAGAAGCTAGTCCAAGAGTTTTTCTGTAGTAATCTGATAACACACGTGTACTTAGGTGTTAAAGAATCTTAAGGTGTCTACAAGGTAAATATGAGACATTGATCACTTGCTGATTTAATTTATGAGCATAAATGTATTCCAAGACAGTGCCTTGAACTTAGGTATCGCACTGACATGAAAAAGAGAAGTGGGATTGGAAAGTCATTAACATTTCTCTGAGTGACACTACAGTGGAAATTCTCAGGCCAGATCATGCATAATAACAGGAAGAAAATTCCATCCTCAACAACTGCAGCACCAGGAGCAGCACAACAGCCCCTTTTCACCTCTTTGCTTCGCAAATCCCAGTAATATATATTGCTTCCTTTTCCATGTCGGTACTGTCATAATTTTTAAGAAAGTGGAAAATCCATGGGTGACGCTGGCTGCTTTCTTTTCATTTGATGCTATACTAAATAAGTAATTAATGCATTTATTTATTGAATTATTAAGCTACTTCAGCATATCTAGCTGAATATTTCAGAGACAAAAGAGGTAAGTTAAACTTGGACAATAAGCTAGTAGTCACTTATCCAGAAAACTCAACATACTCAAAATATTTATTTATGAACACAGACTTTTTAAAACTCTGTTATTTCTTCCACAAAGAATAAATATTAATTTCCTCCCAACTAAGCCTCCAAAAGATTAGATTTAGAATAAAATTTGCTGAAATAAATGATGAATATCCCTCAAAGTGAAAACAGAAAAACAAGGAAATGAGTTAAGCCAACATTCACATCCAAAAGATATGAATCCTCAAGTATTAGCCCATAATTATGTATTTGATTCATAGCTGGAAATGCTCATATCTTTGGTTCCAGCTTCCTAAGTCTATGTTTGAAAATAACTTACCATTACCTATAATAAGCCTCTCACAATTTTATTGTCCACATATAACACAAAAAGAAATATCAGAAAACATTGTCGATGTGTCGATTTTTTTAAAGACAGAGCTTCAAATATTTCACACGTACAAACTTCCAGGGTTACCTTGTGTACACGTGAGAGATGGGATCTGCCTAGTCTGAATTTAGGTATCTAAATCTTACTCAGCCAAGGATGCAGTCTGACAAGCATTTATTTGGCTGACAGTGCTGCCTGAAATAGGTCCTAGCTTCACTGCATGATTTTCCTTCCATACTGACCACTGAATTACACTAGGACATGTATTTGTGGGTCAGTTATGACTGTTGTTAAGCTGAAAGTGCTGTTGAAATCAACATTCAGGCTAGATCGATG
>NW_009602347.1:28131-33365 GCF_000690535.1 Cariama cristata | reverse complement strand
CCGTCCCCGCTGCCCTTCTGCGCGGCCCCGAGCATCGCAGTGCGCTTTTGTAGAAAGGGTCTTTCGCGTTCTCCGCGTTCGTTCTGAACGGAGGTGCTCACAGGCGTTAAAGACCTCAGGTCCTGTGGCTAAATCAGTGTCGTTCATCCCCGGAATTCCCGTAATTGCTTATTTCTTCTGCTTCTGGAGCCAAATTCAGTATCCTCAGCCCCCCGTTTATGGCCGCCGGCTTCCCCGGCGGTGCGCAGGTTTCAGCCCGCCTCCCTCCCTCCTAACCCCTTCATCCAGCTTTCATCACCCACTCTTAACTTTCCTGATTTCCCCGCCGGGGTTAGTTTAGAGTTCTAGGTAGGAGACTCACCTTTACCTGCCTAATTTTTGGATTCTTCTGATCTGAACTCAGGCACAGACCTGGTGTTAGAACAGGCCAATTTACTTGAGCAGAGAGCGCTGCTTTTGTGTTAAGGTTTTGTGTTCAATTCCAGTTACTCTTGCCTCAGTGCTTTTTGTGTCAATTTTTTCTCTTAAGAAAAATCAAGTTGAAGCAACGAGACATAGAATGCAAATCGGAAGCGCTATATTCTTTTAGATTGTGTAATAGCAATGAGCAGCACTAGGCGCAACGTTTTGCTATAATATGCTTTTATTCTATGAATTCCTATTAAGAGCTAATATTTAAAAGTGTAAATGAGAGAAAAATTAGATTATGTTTGCTATGAGTCTTTTTAATATGCAAAACTGGATACGAACAGAGACAAATATATATAATTAGATGAATGATTCATTCTTGATGCATTAGGATATGACTTGTGCTTAAATAATGCCAGCTGGAATGATGTCCCTCTCAGTCATGTAGAAAGCAGGAAAAAAATGCAGTGGACGAACTTCTTACAGTTCTAACGTGCAGCTGATATGAACCAGCATCCCAAACTGCCTGCCACTTGAACTTGTCCCTCCTTTCCCCTCAAAACCAGGTGTTGACTGTTCTTTTTTTCTTAGCGGTCTTTCCTTGATATAAAAACTTAACTCAAGACAAACACTTCTGGGCAGCACTGTACAAGGAGCCTGCTGACTATGAACAGCTCTATATTGGGTATTTTCTGATCTCTGAATGCTTAAGTAGGCTGTTTGAACATTATTTTTAAATGTTTTTTGTTTTTCTTCTTAATCGAGTATTAGAGACTCCTGTAGCTATTGTGCCTTTGGTTCCAGTGCGTGCTGGTGTACAGTGGGTGTTTACTTATCTTTGAAATTAGACACAATTAAATTGGGCAAGGCGCACTGTCAAACAGCAGTGCTCGGTGGTTTGTGGTCCTTGCAAAATGTGCCAAAACCCGTTATTGAGCAGGAAACTGTTCTGATAGCTACTCCGTCTGTCTCCTTTCTGCTGCACAACCAGGAACCTGTCCAGTGATGCCTTCTGCCCTCGGTGAGGAGGGCGAGATGCTTAGGGCCGGAGAGGGCTGAGGTGCAGAGCTTCTGTCTTCACTTCCGAGCGTTGCAGAGAGAACAGATTAAAAAGGGTTTCTGTGGGGGAAAACCACCTTACTCATCAGGACCATAACGTTTGACAGGACGGGTTGATTTGAGCAAAGTTGTTTAGAAGAGAAACTAGTGTGAACAGTGGCTGCAGACCTTAGGGTTTCACCGTTCAAAGTTCCTCCTGTGGTGCAGAGAACCTACAGACAGGGTTACAAGATTTCTGGTCACTCCTCTGCGATGCTGGAAGCCCCTCAGGCTCAGCTGAGCCCACTCTCAGGGGGCAGCAGGGAAACGATGAGACTCCCACCATCAGCCCTTGAATATTCCCAGACCTTCTGGGCCTCCCGCTTCAGCCGGAGAGTACGGGATTCCTTGTAAGATTTGCTTTGAAGAGATCTTGAAATATCCAGGTTTTATTGTGGATCGGGGTACGTTCAGGGCTCCTTGGCTCGCTGCAGTTGGCATTAAGCCGTATTTCCATACGGAACGGGCACATCCTTAGCACAGCACACTGTTGAAGGAAGCGCCTGCCGTCACAGCGCGTTTCTTGGTCCAGGGTGGCTAACTCAGCTCAGATTAGCTGTGTAGCTGGGCTGGATTTCTTTGGTTTCGGCTCAGGTTGGCAAAGCAAGTTCAAGCCAACAAGGAGGCCTGAAGCCGAAACGTTGCTTTACAGTCCTGAACTGAAAACGTGCTGATTGGAATATGGACCTGAAGCAGTGGTGGTCTCCAAAGCACCTAGCCACCCCTCCGTGATGGCAGAATCTCTGGAGCGGAGGGTGCCCATGCTCTGCAAGCAACACCAGTGTCCAGCAGAATCGATCAGCTCTGCTGGGTCAAATTGGATTTATTCTGTGGTTAAGGAGACTTCACTCCCAGAAAGGATGGCTGTATTTGTCCCAAAAGGCCTCCTATTCAATGACACCACTGTAAAATACATCTTCCTATGATAAATTGAAGAAAGCCGTAATGAGCCAAGAGCTACTTTCATGTTTGTCTGTCTTTCTGAGGAGATCTCATAGAAAATCTGTCATCAGCCGCCTTCATAATAGGGCGTCACATAGTCATTCTCTGTTAATGTTTTAATATAATAAATCATCAGTGGAAAACCAGCAACAGTGCATTGTCCATCTGCATTTCTGTCTTCTGGAGCTCTAAAAGCATTAAATAAACATTTATAAAATCTAATAGCGCTCCTCTGAGAAAGTCATAACAAAAAGTTGGGCTTGTCCCACAGAAACAGGATGGATGTAGTACAGCACAAAATAGCTTCACGTCTCACGCACTGTGTGTTAAAACCAGAATTAATTGCACCAGCTATTTTGCTATCTCAAAACCTTGAAATAACTTGAACTCTGTTTAGAATATTTATATTCTCCATTCATCACATTCTCCAATGTGACAGCACAATCTCAAATGTATTTTCAGATTTTAAATAGCAGCATCAGATAGTGAAAATGCAGATTTTCCCCTTAAATAAAGTATTCAATGAAATATGCTCCATAGGACACTGACAAGTTGCTTGCAAAGTTGCTGGTCTGTGTCTTGATCTGCAGCAGCTCCTATAGTCAGACATGCTGTATCGTGATTTCTGTAGATGTCAGCGATGAGGATAAAGCCAGGCAAATGGTAAGTATCTGTAAATAAAAACGGACTAGTGGAGGAAGGATCGCTGCAAACAGAAGTGAGACACACTGTTCAGCTGAGCAAATATCTGTCATGCAATGCAGCTGACACGAGGATAGCCTTAAACAATGGGATTAATAAGGTAATCAAACTGATAAAACGTAAAATGGTTAATTCCTGTGATATCTGAATTTGGTTTAACCTGTGAACAGCAGTTAATTTCAGAAAAAAGTTCCACAACAGTGCAGAGTATTTAGGGTAACACTTACCAAAATAAGCATTTTCTAGTATATAAAAATAAACAAAAGCAATATTAATTTTCTTGATGCTTCCCCAGTGTCAATATTTAACATGTTCTATTGTTCTGACATCTGGACCATTAAACAGATAAAGATAATAGGGACTGGAAAAATGGCCAGCCAAGCTACCCACAAAGTTGGGGTATTATGAAATACTGATTACAACTATGATGCCCAAATTTGAATATGTAATCAAGCCTCTGGAGGTAAAAAAAGAAACAAAAAACCCCAACAGCGACAAAACCCCACTCCCCTCAAAACAAAATAACCTCCCAGCCACTCAGCCAAAAACCTGCGTAACTGCGTAGGCAAAGAGGAGTTGGTGTGTGCAGTTCCGCACCCATTACCAGCAGCTGTTGGCGCACGGTACGTGTGTGTGTTTAATTAGTGAACCGAAGCAGACCTTTACTTGGTTGGGGCATGGGGTCAGCTCGCTGTTGCTGCCCTGGGGCAGGGTGGGGGTACGCAGGGCAGCGATGGGCCAAGGAGCAGCAAGCTGTGCAGGCGCCTGGCCCACCCCGCACAGAACGGGGGGCTCCGGGGTGTAAATACGCTTCCGACATCGTGGCTGCTTTGCTGCTCACTCTCTTTTTACTTTGGGATCTCTGAAAGGTGGACTAATTTGTCCTTATGACCTGCTTTATGACTTTACAGCATCTTACACCTACCTTTTCTTTCATTTACATAGATACATATGTACGAAAATTTCCTTAATACAACGTTGCAGGTGCTTTTAATTCTCTTAGTACAGAGGCCTCCAAAATTCACCACACCAAGGCTCAAGGGTGCAAACTTGATAACAGCCGAAAGGTACATCCCTTTTGGCTTTTTTGTGATTTCGGTCAGTTTCCCAAGGAATTTATATTCTCAGGTTGTACCGTGCATTTTGGTGATTATAGCTTTTTAAAAAATAAAATCAATTCTCACTAAGAATAAACAGACCTTCTTTTAAGGCAGTATTTCTCAGGATGGAAAAACACTTTGAGGTGTTCAGAAGCCTTCAACCAGGTACGGAGGGGTTTGCATTCCTTGATGTAAGCTCGCTCCATTATAGAGTAAAGGCTGAGCCTTGAACTCTGGCTTCATATTCACAGCTGGGTGCCCCTCCTAAACCATGTTTATTGCAGTATTTAATGATACTATCTCTGATTACCCACTTCTCACTTTTTTTTTTTCATTACATGATAGATCTTAATACTAGAATGCCATATCATGAAATCAAAGTAATCATAAAGACTAATTTTATAAAACATACAAAGTTTTCTTGCTTCCATACATGGGCGTTTCTAAAATGTGAAAGGTCGGAAGTGTTTCAAGAGGGCTTCCGAGTCATGTACCTACCAACAGTGCCTTGTGTAGATAGTTAGACATGTAAATAAATGAACTCACACAGAACACCAGATCTGAATGGTGTCATTTTTGCTTTGCAGACGTGTAAAACACTGACCATTCAGGTCTCGGTGCGCTGGTTTCATGCTGTCAGTGTTGTGTCCACAGTAAACACCTGAGTGAAACGACACGGGTGATATTTAAAATACTTACTTACACGGGACAGATCGTAGGTGGTATGCACGAGCATGAGTTTACAGTGAATCAGCTGCTCTGCACTAACTGCCATGGATGTTGTTGGCGAGGGCTATACGTCCCTACGCTTCTTGCAGAACCAAGGGGGAAAGCAATACAGACAAACCCTAAGAAGGACTGGAAACAGAGATGCACCTTCACAGCCCGGTGGCCTTGCCAGGATGGCTTTTACAGCCGCCAGAGCTGTCAGGCTCCCCGCCTGCCTGGTACTCCCCGCTCAGCCGCAGCTCTCGCCCCCCGGGC
>NW_009602347.1:20706-28100 GCF_000690535.1 Cariama cristata | reverse complement strand
CCGGGTCGCCCCGCCTCGGCCGCAGCTCTCGCCGCCTGGGCTGGGGCCGGTGCTGCCGTACAGAGGACGCCTGGATCCCGGTGCCGGTGCTGTACCCGGGCACGGCACAGTGTCGAGAAGGGATTTTGGTCTTCGGCTGGAAGTACAGTTGATTCAAGCCTGTTTTGACAAAGTAAAATGTGTTTGTTATGAAAAGCGCTTACACAGCAATCGGTAATTATGGAGCAGTTGAGTTAATAGTGGAGCCAATGTAACAGACTGGCTCAGTTTGGTTTGATCCAACAGCCCAACCTACCCACTGAACAAACCAGATGGGAACATTCCCTTAACCTTCCCCTTTTGTCTTTTTGGGACTTGTACGTTCTGCTGTCTTATCTCTTCTAAAACCAGTAAGTACCAGTTTAACTTGGGTCTTTTTTCCCTACCTGTCTGCGATGGTGTTACCTACGGCAAAGACTCATTTTCTGCCCGTTCCTAAGTTGAGGGAAACATATTATTGCCTCAGTTTCCTGCATTTTCAATATGTACATTGGATTTAAGATGTAAATTAATTGCTAAATTGGCTCTTACTCTTCCTTATTTTATATTTTGCTGGCTTCATAGAGCTTTAGTGTTGTTTTTCCACGAACCTTTAATAATTCAGTTCTGGCTTTATCAGCTAGTCTTGCAATACAGTCAAAAATATTTTCTCAGATGCCATGGGCATGGCTCACGTTATACAAAATGGCGATTGTGCTCGTTGTGGGCCCTCGTCGCACAACCCGACGTGGTTCTGCCTTGGCTGTGAGGAATGGAGGGCTGGGGACTGCCCCCTCCTCCGTGGTGGGACGGTGCGCTGTCAGGGCCCAGGCTGGCAGCGGGGATGGCCGACTGTCTCTGGGAAAGGTGAGGTGCTCTCAGAGATAAGCAGTTAGCTACTGGTGAACACATGGCACTCTTTGGGGGTATCAATTCGGAACTAAACGAGAGACTTTGAGTTGGCTGGAGGAGAGGGCTGAAGAAGCTGCTTTTGTCTGAGCCAGGGAGCCTTGGCTAGGCACTGGCGGGATTTGTGAGCCAGGTCTGAGAGCCTCATCCTGCGTCTTGGGGTGCTGGAAGCAGTCTATGAGTGCGTGCTGAGCAGCGGGCATACCCACCCGGCCTGACGCTGCCGTGAGCTGCCACTTGCACTGCAGTGTTGTAGGGTGAATGGCCGTACCCTCAGCTACCTCATGCCCCACAGCGGGATTACTGTTGGTAAGGGTTGAGTCACCCCAACCCTTAAACCTACTTTTGGGGATGTCCCTAACTAGGTGTTCAGGTTGTGACAGATCATGTTTCAAAAAGTAGTAATGTGCCCTCAGAGCTGAACGTGTATGTCGTTGAAAAGCAGAGCCCAAACCTCTCAGAGGTCCCTGGTATCCCTAAGGAAGAGCCACAGTCCGTTTGTCTGGTGCGACAGCCGCCTCATGGAGCGATGAGCGTGTGCATAGTATCATCCCATTTTGAAAGGATGGTGACATGGCTGCACCTGTTTTAACTCCTTCCATTGTCTTGAATATCACAAAACTAAAAGTGGTTTACCTTTTGGATCAGTTGTTTAGCAAATGTTTGCTCCTTGAGCAATGACAGGGCATTGTGTTTGCTCGCTTCTTTTGTTAATGGGTCTGTTTTGCACGTAGGACTATATACGGCTAACTGGTGGAAGAGAAACCGGAGTATAGGCAGCTGGAAAAATTGTCTTCCTCACCACATACCTGGGCCTTAAATGACCGCAAACACTTAGATATGGTGAATAGTCACCCTGTACGTCAGCTTTTCAGGAGCGTTGGCACAAGTTAACACTTCTGTCGGTAGCACTGAGCTGACCGTTAGTGAGAAGATGATGCTCTACTGGCATTCTCTTCTCTTTTTGGGGCACAAAACACCGAAGACATGATTGTGAAGTAGTTGGACAGAAGTACACGCCTCGATGTCGCAGTGTTACAGATTCTTTTCTGTAATAAACATGAATTTAGATGAACCTGAGGGCTGAAAGCTATCAAAAGAAGATAATGGCATTTTTGTATAAAGCCTTGATAGTCTTGCTTGTGAGAGTTCTCTTGCCTGGAAATTTTCCAGAAGGAGAGAGGAAAAAATGGCAAAGTAAAAAATGTGACTGGTGTGGGAAAGGATGCTTCAAGAAATAGGTAGACCTTGGGTCTGTAAGCTTGCCCGCTACAGTCTGAAGAAGTGGGAATACCAGGTTACAGAATTTACTGAAAGGGCAGGCCAAGCAAAGGCAGGGCCAGGGTAGTTTGCATCTGGCTCGCACCACCCTGAGGACATTCTGAGCGTATTCAGTTAAATACTTTATGTAAAAAATTCAGTCAGATTACACAGTTCTTTCTTGGCAATTGTTTTTTTTTAATGAAAAGCTTTAAAAAAATATTTCAGGGTTATTTTTCAGGATTGTCTTCAGAAACCTTGTACTGATGTGTCTAATGTAAGTCGAGGTCTTCATCTTTAAAAAAAAAGGCAAACAAAGCAGTGGAGGAGAGTCAGACAGAGGCTGAAATATGCATGATAGGATGGTAAATTCATCCCTGTTTTACTGACCACTCTTAGTTTTTCATTCAATTTTGATATTCACAGAATGTACTTTCCCTATACTTTGCTCTTTCTTTTGATTAATCTCTTAGCATAACCCTGTTCTGCATTAGACATGAGCTTACATCAATATTTAATTTGGTAGAAAAGACAAATGCAGTTGCCCAGGGATCTTGAAACTAGTCAAAAGAGGTCTACAGGAAAACTTGAAGAAGAGTGGAAGCAGCACTCCTGGAAGCAGCGTCCTTATCCCTTCCTCCGGTAACAGAGAACTTACTCCAGGTAGCGAATGCACGGTCTGGCAAACGGATTTGTTCCTGGATTTCTTATGAAACATCGAAAGGCTCTGTGGATTTTCTGAACCCCTGCTACATTGCTAAAGCTCTGCCTCTGTCTCATCTGGGTACGATGCTTCTTTGGCGGCACAGTCAGCGTGCTTATTCAGCGCCGTATTAGTGTGTGTGTGTGTATGGAGAGAGACGTGCCACTGTGCCTCACGGAGAAAACGTGCAGCTGGTGGTTTTTCTTCCACGTTTGCTCCTGGTGCCTCCTCTTGCTTGTTCTTCCATCAGCCACTGTTTTCCAGCCTTTGTTCAGCCTCCAAGAGCACAATCTGCCCTGAAACTGTGAACTGGTAACTCCATGTTCCCTCCTCCTTCCTTCCTTAAGTCAGTTTGCATCGGACAAGAAAACAGGGAGGTAGATTTGCTATAGCTTTGAACTCCTGCACCTACTATTGGACATTTGGCTGTTTGGGCACTCAGCACCCCAGAAAATCCTATTTCAGGCGTTTAAAGTAATCTTTTGTTGCTTTGTTGCTGAGCTGCTTCAAGCTGCGCATAAGCAGATAAACTAGGTGCATATTTTTCAGTGACACTAGGAATTAGTAGATTTAAATAGAGATCATTCCCACAACCAAGGAAGTAAAATTCAAATGTTTTGTATTTGCTCCAGTAAGTACATATGTAAGCTTTGAAAAATTGTAAATGTAAGATGTAGATAAGTAAAACAAATCTGCAAGGAAAACAACCTGCATTATACCTTACTGTTCCATGAAACACATCAAACAGTTTCTTGCATAACATCGTGACTTTAACGCTAGTAAATACTCTGGTTTACTGGAAATCGACTGTTGATTTAATCATTGTGTTGCTGACCTACTGCCTGCCTACACCATTTCTCCTGGCGCCAAGAAGCGTGGGTAGCCTGTCGCTTTCTGATCATCCCTGCTGTGATGTCCGTGCCAGACTACCTGAGGATGCCGAACTGCCACGCAGCTATTGATGTGGCCGTGGAGTAGTCAGTGAGTAAGTTGTGTTATCTCCATTTTACAGATGAGGCGGGCAACAGAGACAAAGGTGGGTTAAACGACATGCTGGAAGCCATAGAAAAAGTTTTTGGTTCAGCCAAAACCAGTTTCTTTGGCTCCAGCCCCAAATACTCACGACGAGACTGTCCGTGTTGGCTCCGTACGCCTGCCACAGGTGAACGGGGAAGGCTGGGGCTAGGCACGGGGAATCTCACCCTGGTTTGCAATAATACAGTTTTGTTTCTAGACACTTAGGCTGTTGTTCCATAGTTGAAAGGGGCTTGATGTAGCAAAATAACTGATGTGTTTTAGTCATTTGGAACCTCTGTCGTCTTCCTTGGCACTTTCGCAGAGCTCTAGGGGTGGGTGAATCTTAGCAGTGGTCACCCACACCCTGCTTCCCAGCTTCCAGTACCAACATGGGGTGAACTGGCAAACATTACATTTCTGGCCCTCGTTTTCTAAATTGGTTTCCTTAGAGCCTTGAGACAGCAGGAGGAAGAACACAAAGTGTGACTCCAAGGTAGTAGACTCCACCTTTTAGCATAAGGAATATTTTATTTTATTTTTCAGCGAGATTCCACTCAGGTTGTTTGAACTTTTTCTTCCCCTCTGCATTTCTTTATTATGGTTATTTTTAAATATTCTTTGATCATGCTGCCTTAGTGTTGTTTATCTCACAGAGTGTAGCCTTTTGTCTCACAAGAGCAGGTTCACTCCCTCCCTGCCTCGACACATGCTGCCGAACGCGGCTGTGTTCTTGCTGTGCCGCGGATCTATTCACGGTTTTATGAGTGGAAAGGGCTGTTTGCCGTGTGGAGCCCAGCAGGGCTAATAGCATATTTTTTCCCCGAGCTATTATCCCATTGGATTACCACCTGCCTTTTTACTATTTTGCAGGCTATTTACATGGTCAGCTGATAAGTGATAGGTAAGCTTACTACTAATTGAGTTCCTTTTTTAGGAGTGCAATTTGGGATGGACAGACCACACATAAGGCACCAAGAATAATTCTCCAGCAGTATGTAGGCTCTGACTTAAGTCAGTTGTCAGGCTGAACTGCAAACTCCATGTATTGGGTAACTTCATACAAAATATTCCCCTGAAGGAAGAAGCTCTGCATTTATGGCAGAAGGTTCAGGAAAGATGATACAGCCTTGAACAGGGAAGGTACAGTTGGCTGCTGCCAGAGCTGAGGTTGTATATTCGTTCACTCAGCTACTCCTCTGTGTCAAAGCACTCAGTTTCCAGGAGTAGGCAGCTGCAATTTTCAGTCTCGACATTTACAATCAAAACCTCTTTACACATTTTTTTCCAAGTTCACCATCAGCTATGTTTGGTCCCCACTGTTTCGATGGAAAATTTGGAGTAGGGGAGGTACTGGTCATAGGCTTCCAAAAAAAGGTCATTAGTTTGAGCATTATCCAGCCACCAACATGAGAGGCAAACTTTAGGAGCTTCTGCCAAAGACCCACCTAGCCCTGGCCTCCCACTGCTGGGTAGGAAGTTTTTTCCACTCCTTCAGAGCATGGTCAGCAGTGCGTCAGTGGTTAATATTGTGTACTAAATGGTCTGTTTTTTCCTTAGTATGATTACTCATCTGAGGGCTGGGAAGTGTCACCTGTTTATACATCGCATTTTTTTGTTTGTACTGCATTTTCAGGATGCCCATTCCAAACAGAAGCTGTCCTAATCCTTGTATTCAAAGCTGAAACTTGGAAACATCCAGGGTTACTCCCAACTCTCTCTCATAGACCTTTCACCAGTGAGGATAATAACACAGAAAAGTTCCTTAGAGCATATGGTAAACATTGTGAATGTAGGATTTTTGCTGTAGGACTCTGATCAATGCTTGTTTGGCCCAAGTCCTGTCTACTGACCAATCCAAGATCAACCTGTTTGCTCAATTACCCCTCTGCATAAAGCTGGTGGCTAGCAAACAAATAGAAGTGTATTAATTTCTAATAGATTTCTAATTATCTAATAATTGAAGACGATCATGAGAAGAAAAGAAGAAAAGGGGTAGAAAGACAAAGAAAAAGAAAAAGGAAAAGAAAAAGAGAAAGAGAAGAAAAATTCTGATGGGAGAAGCTCACAATTGGGCACATTTCATTTCATTTCATTTCATTTCATTTTGTTTCATTTCACTTTCCCATCAGAAATGGCTCTGACAATATAACTATCAAATTAAAGAAGACAGGAAATAAGCTCAACACCTTCTTTAGTTTGAAAGTTGTTACCATATGTCTAAGCAGCATATAATTTCTAGATACTATTTTCATTGTACTGACATCAGTAACATTTTTAATCCAATTAACACAAAATAGATATGACAGGAAAATGAGAAAAAGAATATTGAGTTACCATGTACAAGCTCCTTTTTAAATGGAGACATATCCTTTCCAACTTATCCCATGTACAACTACTTTGGCCAACATCACAGAAGAGAATGGCGTAAAACACGGATTCTGTTCACATCAGGAGGGGTTTTGCCATGAGCTCTAATGGTAGAAGATTTCCCTTCCCAGTCTCAGATTTACTGCCCCTCCCAATATATCTTATTTGTGTCAGGTTCTAGTATGAGATGTTGTTCTCTGAGGTAATTCACCATAATTCTCAGTGTTGTGGTCTCCAGTCCTTGGAAATAAAATTAATTTTGCACCACCTGTTCACCCCCCCCACCCCCACCCCCCAATGTATCAACCCTTAGCAAAAGCTTGTCATCTGAATTTTAAATCTGTCTCTCCTTGGTTAGCTTTTTGTGCCGTGGAGAATTGTGCACCAGTTCTGACAATGCTTCCCTTTTTATGCCTTGATTAGTGGTGATGTAATTAACAACAGTGACAGACACAGCTCTGTGATTATCAACCCTTGTGGTGAATGGGGTAACCTACACCTCAGAACCAGGGGTTTGGGCTCTCTGCAGCTTCAGGCAGACATTTTCAGAAATGCTTTGTTCAAGTAATATTTCAAAGATTGTTCTTGCAATCTAACCACTTGCTTAGAAAAATAAATGAACAAAAAGGGTGCTAAAAGCCAACCCAACCATCATAAATTAAAATTAAAAAGGGGAGGAGGGTAAAGTGGAAGTTTTAGCGATCAAATCAGATTCTTGCTGGAAATGCACACTTCATGAAAGTCTGATTTATGAGCTATAAATGTGACTGGAATAAAGATAGAATGTAACTACCTAAAGAACTAATACAGTATCTCCGAGACCAAGAGAAAACGATTAAGTGTTGTTACCTTAATATGAGTTAAAAATAAAGTACTGTAAGTAGTAGAATTGAAATGGCTACCATAAAACCGTTCCAATTAGCTGTTGCAATGAACATGCGGGACAGTTTTCTGTCCTTATCTTTTAATTGTTCTTTCAATCTTTGCATCCTTTTCTTTTTGCTTTGAGAGAAACAATGCAAAACATTTGTTTTCAGGATTTTGAAGAGAGCTATTATTCATTTATCCTAAAAAAAGGTGTCAGTACTTTGCACAATGAGGGCTTGCTCACTTGCAGAAA
>NW_009602347.1:0-20690 GCF_000690535.1 Cariama cristata | reverse complement strand
GTGAAACTTATCACTGTTTTATAAAAAAAATTAGAGCTTGTTTTAGTCCTCAAATGTCTCTGCCAGAACACAAATAGCACTGAAAGTATTGACGTTGGAGAGGTGATCCTCTTATTAATATTCAAATAAATCACCTAGCCTTTTGAGATTCCTGCACACGTAGTCTTTCTGCGTTCTGTTTGGGGACGCTCTATTGTAAAATCGCACCCTGGTTTTGGGTCTTGCTGAGGTTGAAAGATGTGCTGTGGTCAACAGGAAAACCCTCTCCACTGTCACCTGGGACCAAGGTGTGGCTGAGAATTACATAAAAGCTCTACCTTGTGTGCAAATAAATATTCATCAGGAGCTCAAAACCACAGTAAAATATTTTGTCACCTGGGCCATGCTTCTTTGGCTCAGATTTCGTCCAGCCGCTACCCCAGGTGCCTCGTGCCTTGCCGTCTCCCACTCCCCCTACAGATCTTTTGCATAATGATGGCAAAGGGTTTAGAGCAAATTCATCCTGTTTGAGGTCTGCTGGCCTTACTGCTAATGCTCTGCATACTTGATTCTCTTCAGATAGTGTTCATCTAAGACTGCAGCATTCTTATGCTGAGTGAGAGAAGGAAAATTCAAATTGATGGTCAATTCTCTCTTATATTTTTAAGAATAACTGCATTATTATTCTCTGTCCCTTGAAATCTGACTTTTTTCTGTATGATGGCAGGTCTAGGATTCAATTTCAGCTTACTTGCCTTAATAACTGAGCAATTCTCGAAGTAGCTTTTTTTACCAGAGAGCTGCTGCATGTTGTTGCAGATTTTCTGCTCTTGAAGGAGAAGGCTTTGACTGTGCCAGACCATGAAGATGCAAGAGATAGCAGGAGATGGGTAGTCTCCAGAGAAAGACTATGGCAATAGTTAGCTTTGATCCTAGTATGAGTCCTCTGTTAGTGGAATTCAGTAGAAATTTTTAATATCTGTCCTGATCTTCTAGGTAGAAAAAAGGGGGACGAGTATTTGTTAGACTTCTCTTTTAAAGACTCTTAGAAAGGTATAACTGAAGTATTTTTAAATGGAAATCCCCAGCACTCTGGACTAGCTTATCAGTTTTGAAATGAGCCATTATATAAGTTCCTAGAAAAACCTAGAACAAATAAAGTTTCAATTCCCCAACATTTTCCTCCTAGGTAAAACACAAGAGGTAACACATGCATGGAGAGTACATAAAAGCAAGGACAGTATTTTGGTCATAATGTACGTCTGTAACCACAGGCCACTGGTAGTCTGTCTATTCTTGGATGAGAATTTTGAGGAGGAATTTGAAGGAGATCATTTGGGTTGCTTTGTGGGTATTCATGCGGTGGTCAGCCTAACCAAAAAAACCACATAAAAATAATTAATTGAAAAATCTTATCTTTAGGGTAATGGCCTGGCAGAGCAGACAGGTCTCCCCTTCTTGCTATCAAACAGAAAATGTTGGATATAGTAGAGGGGCCTGTAGGCTTCCTGACAAGCACTAAGTCACGGTAAGAGAGAAGCTGAGGGCAGCCCAGGGTTTCCCTCAGAAGCGCCCTGAAGAAAGGGAAGGTTTGGGAATGACGGCTGGTAAAGAGCAGTCATGAGGGAGGGGACATCAAATGTGGGACTAAGGAAGACTTTGCTGTACACTTGGCCATCAAGCAATTGGTATTACTGGAATACATTTCCCAGAAAGTACAAGCAGGAGGAAGCAAAGCTGTGCAAGCTGCTCTCGCACAGTTATTCACAAACGGGTTATGGGCAGCCGCAGAACAGTATCGCACTTGCAAAATGGGCTGCGTATGAGATGCGTTTTTGGCTCCTCTGGAGTGCAGACCTGAAATGAGAAGCTTGTTTGCTTTCTCCTTGTTAGAGAAACTTCTGGGATTTGATCACTGGATAGTCGCCACTCCCTCCCTTTCGTTTCCCTCGGATGCGAACATGAGGGGCCAAGTGTACAGGCTATCTGCCAGGGAACTCTTTTTTGGAGGGGGGAAGGAGCGGATGATATCTGGACCTGTGAGCATTGGCTGGTTAAAGGTCCCCCCAAATGTTTTATTAAATAAACTCATAGTCAACTCATTCAAAGAGACATAGCAAATAGATAAACACAAAGGTTGCTCACGCAGATCTCAGCAGCCGTTCCCCTGTCCTTCCAATCTGGGTGCAGCCCACTCAGTCTGGTTCTTGCACTCCTCTCGTGGGAGAGGTGACTGCGCTGCGGCATCCCGTCACGTCCTTTGGCCAGCAATCCTCTGGCAAGACCTGTTGCCCATGCAAAGACTGAAAAAGGATTATAGGCATGTAATGCCATGGAGTTACACAGAAGCAGGTAGATTAAGGTACGTATGACATGTTAGGTGTCTCCCTTCTTCACCAGTATTTATCACTCGGTGTTTATCTAACCTTGCTGTTATTGAAACTTCCAAGAGTATTTTGAAAGACAGAGGTGTCTCTGTTTCACAATTACACAGAATGAAAACAGCCTCACTTCCCACGATTTAGAAGTACTTCTTACTGATCTGCTCTCAGCAACATATGAACTGCAAACTCTTTTTTTTTTTCACACTGCAAACTTTCTAGAAAGACTTTTTGTTCTGAGTTGGTTTGCACGGTGCCTGGAACAACAGTGTGCTCAGTTGTCACTGAAGCTCCTTGGTACTATGATGCTGTCCTTAGAGAACAACACTGTGCATTTCTTATGCTAAAGTGAGTAAAGGTACACCTATATACATCTGCAAAATGAAGTCATGCTCTGCATGACGTGAGCACTGGAGACATCTCTTAATCCTTGGCTCTGTGCACTTGTCATTTTCTAATCCCTTCTTCAAATAGTACATTAGTCTAACATCACTAGTTACTTGGGCCCAGCACAATTATTTTTTTCTTCAAGAAAAGGGTGTGGTGTTTTTTTTTTTGTTTTTTTTTTTTTGTTTGTTTGTTTGTTTGTTTGTTTTTTGGTTTTTGGTTTTATTTTAATATGGCAAAGAAAACTGAGCAGAACAAAAGGGCACACTTCATTGCATTAAAGCAGTCTCCATCTTTGCCACCAGTGTGGCGGCTCCAACTATGCTGAAGCACTCACATGCCATAAGAAAAAGAAAAGGAAAATCTCATCGGTGACAGCTGTACAGGGATGATTTTTCACTCATTCGAGAGACTGTCATAACTCACAGTCCTAAGAGAGTGTCTGTTTCTCACTGTCACTGGTGAGATAAGCTATATTTAATGCTGCAACATCAAAGCTGCCAATTTTACATCTGCATTTAGTGGTACAGTTACAAATTAAATGCACTGCCTGCCTGGTTTTGGTTTTCAGAGGGTAAAGTGATGTAGTCACATTAGAGGGAAAAAGGACTTACTTAGAAAAAGTTTCAAAGCGTAGAGTTTGACATTTTAGGAACATTGGACAGGTACAGATTTAAATGATGTGAATTTATATATTATCAGCAAGGCTACATTAAAAAATGTGCATGAGCATATTGAGCTCAGACTTCTTACTCTGCAAATTACTATAGAGTATCATTGGTTAGCTCAGTGCTAAATATAAAAGAAAATCAACGTCCAGTCTGCTATAACTAGTGTGGAAAAAAGGAATTTTCGATATCAGCAATGGAGATGAAATATATATTTGTGACTGTAAGCAATGGTGGGATACAATTAGAATGAGAATATCCTGGTTGATTATCTGTTTGTTTAAATGAGGAAAAATGCATCAAGTTCCTTTCAGGTGGTGGACTATATAACAAACTACCGATCAGGATTAAGCATCACTTCTTATTTTCTTTAAAAGGCTAGTGAAGTAATTGAAAAACAGTGGGTAGAGTCTGTTGTACTAAGACAGCATAAATCTAAAGTAAGGGAGACATACATACAATGGTTACACTTCTTCACTATCCATGTGTCCTATGTCTGAACTATTTATTAACTGAAATGTGAATGGGCAATGAAGGGCCAATTTATATGTTACACCAAGAGATGTATTATAACTGCCTTAAGCATTGATTTCCTTCCTTTGCCTATTCTTGATTGGGATATACACACATAGAACAGCAATAATGTGGGGTTTTCTTATCAGATCTTGGATATTTCCCCAGACTGTCTGCAACCATTAACCTTGCATATTATCTGACTTTAGTGATTAGTACAAGGCACATAAAACCGTATTGATGGCCAGCCTTGGGTTAGAATGGTGAGCTGAATTATTGGAGGTTAGATTTTGCTGACTTTGTGATACAAATGATAGTATTATGCTAGTCCTGTGAAATTGCTAATTTGTCATTTCTTTCATGGTGTAGTCAATGATGTGGTACTAATGAATGAGGCACATAATTGTGTGATACCGAACTGTAGCTTCTCACTGATGCCTTCCGCGCCTGTATTAAGAGGAAGCGAATGTCAAGACTCTCTTTGTTCACTAGTTCCTCTCGCATTTCTGCACCCTGCTGCTAGATGATCAGAAACAGTGCTTGTAATTAATGCTAGGGCTATTGCAGTTCGGTTTATAAGCCTAACTCTGTTCTGTTGTGCTCATTACTTTTACGGGGTGCTTTTGGTAGGCTTCTGTCATGTCTTTACTCTTGCAGCTCTGCTGTGAGATGTGCGCTGCATCTGCAGTGAACTTCAGCAAATAAAGTCCTCCAGGATCTTCCGTTTGCTACCATTCTGAGATCCCCTCAAGAAGTTTCTCTCAGTGTGCATCTCAGAGACTACCCAACAAAGTGGGCCTCCAAAAGGATTTGGAAGATAAAAATGGAGTGGATGAACTGGGGGTCAGTGTTTGAAGCGTTTCTTTTTGTCTACCATTCTATTTTTGCTTAAGTGGTTGTGCAAGGAGATCTGACTGGACCGGAATAACACATTGCAGTGGTCAATCAAAATGCTTCTTATCCTTATAATTAATTTGGTGTTTCCTTGTAATTTTTTTTAAGTTCTCTTTTTCTTATTCTTTATCAATTTTTTTATGAAGAAGAATGAGGATGCAGGGAGGAAGGGAAAAAAAGGAAAAAAAAAAAGATGACTAAGTCTTTCCTTTTAATTGATAAAACAGAGTTTATGATTGTTCGTAAGTATCATTTCAGCTTGTGTTATTGAACACTTTTTAGTGCTTCTCCCAGAAGACACTGAAGAAATAAACGTACGGATCTCTGTCTGCTTTCCACCCAGCACCAGGAAGCAGCTGGGCCAGACCTTTGGTTTCCTTGGGCAATGGTGGAGCTCCCCAGCAGACTGGTGGGGGGCACCTTCTCCTGCAGCGGGGGCTGTGGGCGAACACCAGCCCAGGCACTGCCGCATGGTCGTGGTCCTCTGCCATCTGACGCCGTGCCTAAAGCTCTAGCTTCGGAAAATAAAGTAAATATCGGAAAATCTCAGCCTGTATTAAAATAAGAGAAAGATGAATACAGAAAAAGAAATAGTATTTATTATGAGAAAAAACCGAAGAATAATCATGGTTGGTCGAGAAGTCTGAAAAACAAGGCCAAGTGGATTTTGAAGGCTTGAAAAAGGTGTGTGTGGTAGGGAGAGAACCTAGGGTTTATACGATTAGAAAAATTAAAACATATGGTTTATGCTAATCGGATGCTTGTTGTAGGCTGTGTTGATGAATTTAACAGATCTGGAGTCCTAGAGTCTGGTTTAGTGCTGTACGGTTTGGTCTGATGTTCGTGTGATACCTCTGAGCTCAAAATAATGGACCTCAGACACAATGTGTCCTTGACACTCCTTCCCTAATTGGTCTGAGCAGTTTAATCTTGAGAAAATCACTTTGGAAATCAGCTTTTTAGCCTTCTCTCATGTGAAATGGGAATAGCAACACTTGTTTATATCTGAAAAGGGTTTTTAGCTTTATATAAGAATGCCGGCTGTTAGTGAATAGTGCCTATGATACGCAGCAGAGGTGTTTGGCTTTCTCCATCAATTTTAAAGTGGCAGAAATACACGCTGCCCAAAGTCAAAGTCCCAATTCATTTGATATGCTTAGATTTAACTAGAAGCCCCTCCACTCTTTTTAGGCTCATAATTCTCTTCTCTGGTTCTTTACCATGTGCAGCAATAGTGCTGTAATGAACTTTCACTGATGCCGAAGTTGTTACATTTCTTAAAATGACATCAGTATAAATAGTCTTCTTTTGTAACAAACTGTGTATTTATTGCATTAGTTTTCAAGCCAGTAGTCTCGCTATTCTAAAACATATTATTAACACGTCTCTGAGTTTGGAGTGATGTCCTCCTCCTGCTGCTGAAGAGCTCAAGCTCTGCTAGTGACACACTTGCAAATTGCTGTTCTGCTCGAAGCCTTTTAACGGAAGATAGGAAGGCGGCTATTTTTCAGATCCAGGTTGTCTCAGTGTACAAGCAATTTTCTGTTGGTTTTAGGAGGACAGTTTACTCGAGTCTTCATGAATTAACAGAGAAATTCTTCCATTGGAATAATTCGGAAGCACATCAGTTACTCATTCTACAAGTATTGGTGGAATGTGGGGTGCACTAGCTTTTCTGTTAGATGCAGTATTTCAACAAAATTTACTGGCAAATACAGTAAAAAAGGGAATGTTAGGGTCCCAGTAATGCAGAGCTAGTGGGTTTTTGAAGCATAGGGATAGTAGGGTTTGCAGGGAGACAGCAGGGAGCACGTGCCATTCCTGCACTGCGGAGGACTTCTGCAGGACCATTTCCCATGGGCTGAGACAGTGCGATTTCACCAATGAATCATGGAGCCAGCTGCTATTCCTAGTTCTGTCCTCCGGCGAAGCTGTGATTTTCTTTTTATCTTCAGAATTTAAGCTTTGTGGTCGATCTTTTGTAATGTGTTTGCACAAAGCCAAGAATAAAAAGGGCTGAAATCAAGTAGATATACACTTATTTTCTTCTGTTACTGTTGTTCTAGCTGTCTGAGGAAGCAGGTAAGAGAAGTCTCATAGATAGAGACAGTATCTCTTAGTTGGAACAAGCAGTATAACTGCAAAACCTAGGCAAGCTCTTGGGTATGCAAGCCCATCTTTAGGTCTGGAATAGGAGATGCACACCTTAAATCTAAACAAAAGCTGTTTCTTACTGGAATTCATGATTTTTGGTATCCAGGGACAGTATGAACATTATTTTATAGTTGCCTTTTGAAGACGTTTTTTCAGGTCTCCACTGAAGAGCAGGATTACAGATCAGCGATGAAGTGGTTGGTGAATACCTGGGTCTTGATTTATGTAGACATGTGAGCTCACTCTAGGTCATGGCATTTGTTAAGTTTTGCCTACTCAGTTTCTGTGAGAGCTCTGTATGATGTATTCCATGTACTGAGAAGTATTGGGATGCAAGGATTTTGATTGTTTTGTTCATCTATTCTGATGTTGCACAGAAGTGTTGGCAAGCTTTCTGCTTATTAGTCAGACCAGACATAGTCTAGATCCATACAGTACTTTTTGGACTATAGAAACTTTCATCTGTAGTGTAATAAAATGAGGAGGTTACTTGAAGGGTAGAAAAATTTGTGTTGGGAATATACCTTTGAAGGTAAGATCTCCTTTCAGAACAGTTTGCAATTTCTTAATGACCTTCTCCCTAGTTTCTAAAGTCTGGTGGGATGTGCTGTCGAGGGGTGTGCGATCAGCGCGTTGGCTGTTTTTTTTCATAAGGTGTTCTTATATGGTAACCCAGTACTTTCTGTACCTGTGTGGTATGGATGTATGAGTCTTAGGTGTGTTTATTTTTTGATAAATTAAACACTATATTGCATCAAATAGAGATAAAGAAGTTATTTACTCTTCTAGTCCACCTCACAACAGCTGCAACACTTTAACAACACTTTCAGAAGAACTTCACTCAATTTTGTTTAATTCAGGTTCTACTGGTTTTGGGTTCTGCTTTGGTGGGGTTTTTTTTGTTTTGTTTTGTTTAATTATTTTTGGTGGTTTTGCTTGTTTGTTGTTTGTTTGTGGTTTTGTTTTTTAAATTCTTGGTAATTAGCAGATGTTTCCTGCTCTCTGTCTTGCTGTTCTGGTTAGAAATGGGTATTGCCGAGGTTTAATCCCGTGCTGAATGATTTCCCTGAACAGCCTCTGAAAGAGGTCAAAAGAGTATCTGCTGGGCTCAGGGGGTCCAACCATCCTTTTTGACTATTAGCAAGGCAGCACCCACGGATGCTAAAAGTGCTGGGAACTCTGCCCTGCCTCTCCATGGATCAAGTGGAGCAGCAGCTGGACTCTTTGAAGACTAATTCCCACATTGCTGGACCCCAGCAAGGCAAAGCCGAGCCTCGTGCTGACTGCCATCGTCAGCTCTAGTCTGGCAAACACATTATCTGTACGCTATTTCCCTTCCCTTGGGCATAAGGTGCAGAGGTCCATCTCCAAAAGTGGCTGAGAAGGTAGCTGGGTCTCCCACCAAATCTGTTCATTCAGACTCTACACGTATTGCTGGTGGGGCTTGCTGGTGTGATGGTAGAGGATCAAAAGAAACTTGACTTGCTAGCTATTTATTTGAATCAAGAAAGGATATTTTTGACCTGAAATCCTGTGCATTACTTGTTAAATTGATAACAGAACTGCCATTGTTACTACAAATTGTCTGTTTTGTCCATGCTAAAATAGAAAAAAAACATTTCTGTTGAAGGAAAATACGACACCATAAATAATTAAAACTATTCCAATTGACTTTTTTGGTCAATTTTAATCTGACCTTAAATCACAGTGGTCAGCCATTTTATTTATTTTTTTAATTACTGATTATTTAGAGAGATTACTCTAAGCAATTCCTAGTTAATATCCTTAATAGCCAGTTTTCCATGTAGTCCACTGCTATGTTGCCACTGGCCCTGCTTGAGAAATATAATACGCTGAATATCAGATCACATCCTGTATGTCCCCAGTATTAAAGAGAACAAAATGAAAGTAATATGAATTTCACTGATAAGGACCACTTTTGCTGTGATTATATTTCTATCAAAATGTACCAGTCTAATATTAAGCACAGATTTACATATCTTTGAAATAATACAATTATATATAAGAAACCTTGCTTTAGCGATTAAGACAATGAGATCTGCCCCATGGTGTTATAAGAAGTCCATTTTTTTTTGATCTGGACAGGATTTTTTTTTCTTGATATTATTGAAACTATATGAGGCCAACAGCCTTTTTCTTTTTTTTTTTTTTTTTTCATTTTCTGGAGGGTTATAATTGTTCTGTCAGTGATACTTGGGTTACATATTAAATGACCTTGTGGAGGTTCCTGTTTTATCGTAATCAACCATTTAGCAACAACTGGATGGTATATTTGTGCCTCACAGTTAGTTGTTTCACTGAGATTAAGGAACTGTGGACCTTCTATATGTACTATTATTTATTGAACCGTGTTTGAAGAAATTCGTCTACTGCTTTTCATTGATGGGAGTTTCTAGCTAACAGCACTTTAAATAAGTGGAAAATGCTCAGTTATCACCCAACGTGAACAGGATCAATAATAGTTTAGTAGTGTCTGATAATTGCAGTGGCTGTTATACACAAGAGCTTGCATCTTCTTGAGTGACTCTTATCAATCTATTGTCCGTCATCATCTGATTATCAGACCGAAAATATAGTGGGGAATTATCCTTTTTTGAATCAAGCTTGTGAAAAACATTTGAAATAATGGTAAAAAAATTCTTTTTGTTCCACTCAGCAGGGAGAAAAATTCAGTATCTGGGTGACTATAGTGAGAAAGGGACAAAAAAAAAAAATCCAATGTGCACTCCTAAGTAGAAAAAATGTATAGCATGGTGATATAAGGGAAAAATATTTCTGCAATATTTGGAGAGTATCTTAAAATATTTGCAATTATATCCTGAAGGAGTCATGACCCTTCCTACCTCTCAGGACTATGCTGGGGACTTGAAAGGAAACCATAGGACAGAGATGGCAAGAAAGGTCTGCCAGAGTGGAGCGGAGGGCAGCTCTTCTTGCTTTGTTCCCGAGGGCAGCAGCATCTCCACCGCACAGCACAAGCACCCCAGGGCTGTGATGCTCTGCAGCTTTGACTCTTCCCTCCTGCTCTTGGAAGTGATGTTGCTCTGGGACACACTGAGTTCACCTACAAAACCAGTAGTATTTTTCTCTCCTCACCCACCCACCTTTTTCCATGCCAGTAGGAGTGGCTTTTTTAATTATAGTCTCAGCATCTTCCTGCTTATGCTTCTCTCTCCATTTTCCTTTCCCTTTTCTAATTTATCTTTTACCTTGTTACTTTCACTAACATGTATAGCTTGGCCATTTTAGGTTTCATGGCCTTTCTCCTCTGCTGACAACAGACAGAGAATCCTTTGGCTCTTTTTACATGTTTGTTACAGGAATTAAGAAAAAAAAATTAAAAAAGCAGTTAAATGATACGTGCCTCTGTAGACTAGTGGCTCTACTAGTGTATTCTTTTATGAAAAGAACTTGACAATTTGTGTGTAGTCTACCAGTAGCAACATCATGTTTTCTTTGCCATAGGTTTGGTGTCTGTTGTATCAGGCCTCCTGTTTGGCAGACACATATGTTGGGGGAAGGCAGAAGCACAACCTTGTCTTTCCCTGTACTGTTGTACTTTTAATTGCTGAAGTATAGAGTAATTCAGGTTGGAGGAGACCTGCCTAAAGCAGTTCAGTTGCTTTAGGTTTATCAGGGACTGGTATACACAAGTCAAGTTTTGGATTCCTGCAACAATCTCCACGACCTTTCTGGGTTCCTGTTCCAGTGTTTGATCTCTTTCGTAATAATAAAAAAGATTTCCTAATTCACAGGAAATCAGAAAGTCCCATATTCCAACTTGTGTCTGCTCCCTCTTGACTTACCACTGTGCACCTTTGAGAAGAGGCTGGCTCCACCTTCTCTACACCCTCCCATTAGGCAGCTGTAGATAGCAATAAGGCCTCCCCTCACCTTTCTCATCCTGAAGTTGAGCAAACCTACTTCTTTAGTCTGTCCTTGTACATCATGTGCTCCAATCCCCTGCCCATCTTGGTGCCTCTGTGCTGGAATTGCTCCAGTTATGTCATTTTTCTACTGGAGAACCCAAAACTGGACACAGTGCTCCAGATGTGGTCTCACCAGTGCTGAGTAGAAGGGATGGATCACGTCCCTTGACTTCTGGGTTATATTCTTGCCCTTATAGCCCAGTATTTGGTTGTTCTTCACTGCAAAGACTCAATGACTCATTTTCAAAATGAACATGGTATGACGTGAGGTCATAAATTGTGTTTAATTATATCTAGTCTTTGGCACAAAAGTTGTGTTTTTGAGAACTTTTAACAAATGTTAAATCAAGTCATATCCCAGACTACTGTATTCAGAGTATCTCAATTTTGATCTTATTGAATGGTTTCTGCAGTAGTCTTAAGTAATATTTAAGCCAAAGTCTTCAGTTACCCTGGCTGTACTGTCTTTAATAAAATCTTTTGTCTACTTTTGAATAAAAGCTTAATTTCTCCTATATGGCTTGCAGTCCGAAGACCTGAGTTAAATACAGTATTTCTATACCTTGGCATGCATATACCCTCTCTTCCTTCACATTTATTTCAAAGGCAGTTTCAGACTTGAGTGTAGTCTGCTCTGTGGTACGTATGTCCTGGACTATTCAGAATGGAATGAAATTACAACAGCCCTAATTCCCTGAGAAAACACTTTTGACTGAGCAAATAGGAAACTTAACTGGTGGGTGCTTCTGTAGTCCTGCAGATGATTAGAGCGCGATCAAATTACTCTGTTGAAACAAAGCAAAATTTACTGGTAGCCAAAGTATAATTACTTTGAAATATTAATCTCTAGTATGTACCTGCAGGACTTCCTCCCTGTAAGGATATTGTCTTTTTTGCCATATGTCACTGAGTAAGGATTTACAAATACTAACAAAAGTATTTCAGATTTTAAAAAGGTCCTTATTCTACATCAGGACAAACTCAACCTTCCCCACTTTTTTCTGGGTGAACAGGAGGTAACAAGTGATTCCCCATCAAACCCAGAAAAGAAATATCACTGAAGATACTGGGGAATTGGTTTCAAGTTCCTCTTCTGCCATACTTTTTATTCCCTTATATGCCATATTTCTTGATCCCCTTACGTACAGCACTGTTGGCTGCTGCAGGATGTCTTGTCATGTCCTGGGCTAGAGATGACTCCCTCCTCCTGCCTGCTCCTGGGCGTAGGACTTGAAAAGGAACATGAGCACATTAAAGGCAGTGACCTAACTTCTAGGCCATGGTTTATGTCATCTTCCAAAACAAACACCTTGGACCTGAAAGATTATCCTGATGCAAATGTCCACTACATTGGCATGATTCTTGCAGAAAAAAAGGCTAGTTTTTCTTTCAGCTGTTTTGTGTCCTTACAGTTTTGAATCAGCTTCTATGACCAAAAAAAAGTGCAGCTGAAAACATTCCTGACTACCTATATTTACAAATTTTTTCTCTTTGTCTTTGTAGAAAGCTTTTTGTTCTCTTAAGGTGAAATAAAGCCTCAGATAAAACAGAAATTAAATTAGCTTTATTTCCATAAAAACTATAGCCTCTAACTCCATCAACTACAGCTTTGTGGACCATACATGGTATTTCTACCTAAAGCCCATTTAGTAGGTAAAGGCTGAAAGGCAATGTACGACAAATTTTTAGACTTAGCCTTGAAAGTTGACCAACTTGAGCTTGGCTTGTACGTTTGGAGGGCTAAGTCTGCAAGGACATTTGTTGCTTCAATATTCAGAGCATTCCTCCTTTCTTTCTGAGCTCTAGTTTGCTATGCTTTCAGAAAAGAATAGACGGTGCTCTGTCTTCTCAAATTGATAAACAGACTTCTGGCTTCCAAAATGGAGGATTTCTATATAACTGCAAGAAAAGCAAAGGAAAGAGCTTGTTACTGAAATGAAAATCTTAAGAACTTTTTCCTGTACCATACTGGAGTTCCCAGCTGGTTTGCTGGTTCCCTTTTCTGTGCACACAGACCTGTTTAAGAAACCAGTTCCCTTCACTCTCTGGAGCAAAATGGGTTAGATATTGCAGCCTGCAGTGTGTGGTCCACACTGAAAATGACTTGCAGATGATGCTGCTAAGACCTGTGAAACTTCAATGCCATGGAAGAGTGTTCTTATCTGATCTCAAGCAATCCTCATAATTTTGTAAATTTAATAATGAAAGAATATTAATAATGAATGAATATGTGGCATGTCTATGAGAAGCTCTGTCACTTATCTCCATGAAGCAAAGAGTGAACGACAACTAGGCTCTAATTTGGCTGCCTCAGGTAAGTGCCCAAAGTTAAGGCAGAATGACTTTGGATTCCAGCTTCTTACTGAAATGAGTAAAGAGAAAACTCAGCTGACTGGGAAACGGAAAAGTATTTGGTTGAGGAAAGCAGGCTTTAATTTCCGTTCTCATTTACTCAGTTTAATTTCTACTTCCCTTAAAGAGAATGAAAGTTGTCACTCTTTATATAAAGATTTAATGATATTTTGCAAATAGTTAGTAAAATGTAATACGCTTAAGGCAGTAGTACTTGCTACAGATAAATTCCAAAGTGATAAGCATTTTAGGTGGAAATACAGCTGATTGGAATTCAAAGCAGTCAGTTATTAACTCACCTTCTAATTGTCAGCTTTCTGTAAGCCAACTCTTAAAAGAAACCAAGTGAGAATGCTTGTCCACAGCACTCAAGCTCCCATTACACTCTATGAAAGCATGGTCAGCCTCTCCTGTTTGACTGAGAAACGTTCCAAACTGATCAGTGTGGGTCTCCATTCAGGTAGATAACTTGGTTGAGGACAGACCAGTTAAATACCTGTTTTACTTAGTCTTTTTACCTTGACAATTTTCCTCTAGTGCCCACTGATTGCAATAAGCTTTTGTTTTTCCTCTGCAGCTGTTTGCTTTGGCACAGAAGGTGGGAAGAAGTTCCTTTTGGATCTAGGCTCTGCTCATCCCAGAGCTGCAGAGCAGTATCAGGCTTATCTTCTCCCGTTTCCCAGGCTAGAGCTGCCAGCCTGCCCAACGCAAGGTGTTGGAATGTCCGAACATGAACAGAGGGTTTCTGCAGATCCATGTAGTGAGCTGTCTTCATGCTCTCAGACCAGCCCTTTCTACCCTCTTTATCCTCCAAAGTGGTGACAGCCTGATATCCAACATCCAGAAAGTCAGTGGGAGTCATGCTCTTCTATCTTAAATCTAGATCAGTTGGTGTCAACATATAGTCTTACAGCCTACCGGTCCTCTGGGATAAACACTGAAATCTAAGAGCATTGCAATGTTTTCCGTAGCCCCTGTCTTTAGGGCAGAATAGGCCACACAAGTGAACCCAAGACCCCTCTGAGTTAATAGCTCCCCTTTTAAGACAGGGAGGAGTTCACAGAGGGTAGAGAACACTGTAAAAATGCATCTAAAACTAGAACTGGGAAGTGGCTTTGGTGCTAAAGGGCTAAGGAGAAACATTGAATGCTCTCAAGGACTGCAGTTCAATTCCTAGTTTTAACAGTTCAGTCATGAGTCACGAAAGCTGCAAATGGTAATTTTACAGTTATTATTACTTTAAGAAAAGGGATTTCTTTTTTTCCCCCCCCCCCCCCCCCCCCTTTTGTTTAGAAATGGAAAACTCCTTTAACAGAGGTGATGCACAACAGGACCTTGCTTGGGACATTTTTGGCAGAAAGTATAGTTGAAGTACCTCTATCCAACCATACGCCGAGATGGTACTGAAGACTGCCATTTCTTAGGCACCATTCATCATCCATCTTGACATCTGCTGAGAGAGTTTCCTGCAGCTGCATTTAATATTCTAGTGCATTTATTTATTTATAATCCTGGCTGCTCAACAAATAGCAAGATCAGACAGATTTGATATGGGGTCTCCCCGTAAAGCACCTGTATTATAAAGTTAAATGTGTCCTTACGTGAGGTTCCACTACACCTAAAGCACTGTGTAGCATTTAGGACTCACGAAAAGCATCAAAGACATTTAGTTTTTTTGCAAGCAGACCTGTTCAGAGCAAAACTGGGTCTGGGTATAGCTTTTATTACTCTTAGAATTCAACTGATTTGCAGCAGGGAGATGACCTGTTCAGCCCAGTAAATATCTCAGACATCCGTAGGTTAAAAAATTCAAGAAAAACATGTTCTGCTTTGTCACCCGTATTCCACTGATATATAAAATAACATACCTTTGTGAAGTAGGTGCATACATTAATGGGAGCTTTAACTGTTGATTTCTCTGTTTCTGTCACCATTATAATATTACTTAATCACAGCTTTTTGTGTCTAATTTACCCAAGAGTATTTTTAATAGAAGCATAAAAGAAGTTCAATGCTGGGTATGAAAAGAAAAGGAATTGGGGTCCAGTCTCTTTGGCAAATACTCCACAAGAAGGTAATTCTTTAAAGGTGTATCACATAGCTCTGAGAGAATAAAACAAACGCTTCAGAGTAATTCTGGTCTTTCAGATAAATACACAATTAGATTATGTGATTTACATTAGATGATGTTAATTTACATAGGAAAATATGTGAAGCGTTCCCAAGGAGTAAGGACAGCGCTATATAACTGGAGAGATCTTTAACAAGCCCATGCTCCCCTCTGTTAAATAATAAACCAGAAATAATGTTTAAGTGTTAGAGCTTTTGTGATATGTTTGAGAGCCTTTCTTACAAATTATGAATAAAATTAACTGCTGCTCATTCTCATGCATGCTATCAAGTTTTCACACACCAATATATCAAGGTTTTTCACATGTCAGCATACTAATACACATATGTCTTTAACATTCATGAGACATAAATGAACACATCTAAGAACAAATAGGTAACTGATTTATAGAACAGTAAAAAAAGTAAATTGGATCATTAGGAACATGTCTATTTTCGGTTTTGTGAAATAAAAACTATGAATATCCCATTAGTGAAACATGTGGGAAGAATTTACTTGCTACAAATTTATTAAGATAATTTATTGATTTTCACAGAGCAGGCAAATGATGTAAGATACACAAAGGGCACAAAGTGGTTGGACCTGAGGTGTTTGTTTCTTTTTTCCTGGAAGAGAGTGCAGCAGGCAAATGAATGGACTCTGGTGGGTCTTCCCAACCCAATCCAAAAGCCTTTGTTCAGTTGGTTCCTTCCTTTAACGTAAGTGAAGGCTTCCATGTGAGCAAGGACTGCGGAATGCCTCCCCAGCATCATTCGGAAGAGAGCGTGCATTTTGGCTACTTGTTCCCTTAATGCTCCCGTAATGAATATATGGTTTATTTCCAACACATCTAATTATCTGTTTATACCTTACAAACCACTCTGTGAGCATTTTTTTTTTCCTTTGCCCTGTACCCACATATATTTTTTAACATTTCGGGGACATTTTCCTAGAAATGTTTAAAACTATATGGAGCTGATACAGAATATATCTGTTGTTGTGGTACAACTGAAAATTATGCTCTACAACATGACACGCATACATACATCATAACTTGTGTTTACAGTACAATCAAGCAGTCCACCTAGCCTTAACAGTTAAGGTTGCCACTTCCATTTCAAATGAGAGGCAAACCTGGCAGACAGATTACGAGCCACATAGCTGCTTGCTTCCTGAAGTTCACATTTGCAGAATAATAGTAGTTTTCTCTCTGTTTTGAAATAAAAGATGCAGGGATGTTAGAATTAATGAGATGTCCAGTCTAAATGCAATCACTAAAATTAGGAGAAGCAAGAGGTATTACATATGATGTAAAGGTCTTTTATTTTTTCCCACTTGTTCTTCCGTACTGACTTGAAAGGTTTGTGTAATGAATAACACTATGCCTGTTGATGAGCACAGGCCTGTTTAAATAGAGGAATGGTATTCTCTGCTTATTCTTGTGCATTGTTTACAGCAGAGTGAAACATCCAAGGTTAAATGTGAGGACTATGTCTTCAAGGTTTCTTGACCAGACATGCGTATGCATATATATCTATTGCTGTAGGTCAGGGTCCTCCTTTTTTAAGACATAAAAATTACCTGATAAGACCAGCAAAACGCCAGATGAATACAAGACACAATGAAGGTCTCAGATTTTAAGAGGAGTGCAGCTTTGGATATTTTTTTCTTCTTCTTTTGTTAGAACCACATATACCTGACATAGGTACAGTATCGATCTGCCTACTGGTGGTGAAGCTGGCTTTTTGTTCATCTGGTGGTTGTGTTACCCTAAAGCTGCATGTCAGTTCATCAAAATCAATTCGCTTTTGATTTTTGCAAGAGTAGAGATGGGTCAGCTAACAAATGACAAAGGGCCCTATTCATGACAAAGCGATTGTTGCATTACAAGTACAATTTTGTAGGAATTTAAGAAAAAAAGAAGCACAAGAACACAATTTTACTGAACCATTTATGGTCTCACATGATTCCTCAGACCTCTTGAATGTCACATAATACAGTGTTTAGGCTGTCTTAAGAGCAGAGGAGTCAGCTTCTTAAAGAGAGACACGCTGGATTCAACAGTGCCTATTTTTTCAAGAGAAAAAAAAATTTCTTAATTTAAACGTATTTCCTAACACTTCGCAATAAATTCAGAAACACCTTAACTGACCAAACGGACCTGCCTCCATATCACTCACAATATTATCTTCTATTTATTTTAGTTACTTAGCACAGATGATGTAAGCGAGGCAAGAGCTCACTGATCCAGTATGGGAATTGGTCATTTTTCCTGTGAAACACTTACAAATGCCTCCTGCAAGGCTGGCTTGAATGCAAAGCTCAGACACAATCTGGAAAAAGATCCACTTGATAATTTTGCAGAGATTTTTACCAGCTCAGTGCCGACAACTGACGCAAATGTATGAATTAATGGAGGGAGGGTATGAATTAACATTTTCAGGAAACAAAATTTTAAAGCTGACATTTTTGCCTGAATGAGAGTTTGTATTTGAGCAACACTGAGCTCATGCAAACCATAGATGTCTTTCTTTGTAGACATTTATCAGATGAATGGCAAATCTGTACATAAAAATCCAGTTTAAACACTTTGACTTAGGCACAAACATGAGTGTGGAAGTTTTCCATGGGGCTGGGCATGTCCTTATGTCCATATGTAGAACACCCTGGGCATAAGTTTTAGCTCTGGTGTATGGCAGTAGTAACACCAAAGTTTCGTAAACTGCTGACTTACTGGTTGGAGGCTCTTGTTTTGGAGTAGCTCTTGGATGCCACAGAGCTGAAGAAGGTACACTTGTGATCTCTTTTGTTTTCAACAGCCCTCGTGTAGTGCTTTAGGAAAGCAAGGATTTAGCGAGCTGGTTGAGCTAGTTCCCATCTCTGATGGTTGTGAACTTTTGTCTTAAACTGAGATACTGTCACCTACTTGATACCTAACTGACTGCACAATTGTCCCCAAGATGGGTGTGCTGAAAGAGTTTTGTGCCTAGGAAGGCTGTAACTCGTTTTCAAATTTAATAGAGTTTTCTGAGTTTTTTTCTCTGGGATTTCTTAAGAACTATAAATATTTATTTAGCTGTAACAGGGGGCAGAAAAGACTTTCTCATTATTAACTTGTCTTAAGAGAGGTTTGTAAGTGTTGCCAGGTCAGTGATTAATACTTTTGGAAGTATTGCAGCGGGATGGCGTACAGCTTCTTGCAAGGAGGCAGCCTCTAGCCTCTAGCTCTGTGGGCTATTTTGCCAAGTCTTTGCCTTCTCAACCCAGTCAGAGGGTTTCCAAAGGCATGCAGGCACCCTCATTGTAACTGGGACTCCATCTACCCCACACTTTCTGTATCTCCCCAAGTCCATGGAAAGGACAACCCTTAGGCCACTCTGGGCTTGTTTTTGTTGTTGTTGTGGGTTTTCTTTGCTAGAGAACTCAAAAGAGAAGCAGTTGCTGTTTGTCAGTCAAAGGGAATGAAAATGCAAACAATGGCAGTATTATGCCTGTATGGATGTATGATTTGCATTTAGATTTATGTAAATAGCTATGGAAATTAAGTTGGCACTTGGCTTTCAGTTGGTTACTGGTATGGCTCGTGGAGTGGCAAAGTTTGAAGAGCCACATTTTAGTTCCTTTGATCACAGGATTAACTTTTCTCTGCTTAAACAACCAATTGGTCACTATTCCTTTTTATTTTTTGCAAGATACTAGACAATTTACCCCAATTATAAACTTGAAACTATTAAAACTGTTTGGTTTTAGCCCCAGAAGTTTTAAGCATGCAGATGCTTTTTCCGCATGTGCATATTCTTGTGTGTTTTAATTTATAGGCACAGAAACATCAATTTACTGATCTCTTCTGCAGAGGGATTAGACGTCAGTAGCCAGGACTGTGTTAGGACAGCCTTTTCACAGCTGTTTAAGCACAGAATAAAAACCCTTATTGATCCTACTGAAACACCTAAGACACGGCTATTATTATTACATATCCATTTATCCTCTGGTGTTACATTTGTCTTAGAGACAACACTCTTTAACCAAGGTGTTGTCCAGACTGCTAGGAAAATGCATTGCTCTAGGGGACATGCTACTACTTGTGCAGTCTACTGCAATCTTACTCCTGATGTGAATGGGAATATCACATTAACTTCACTGGGAACAGACTCAGTCTGCCAGACTTGGATAAATATATATTTCAATGTTCCTTTTGGAATTGTACCGCTCTGAAATGCCTTTTCCTTAGGACTACTATAAGGTCATAATATCTACAAGTGCTTTAATCACGGTCAATACATTCCCTTTGCCTACTTCATATTTTCTGAAATGCCCAGTAACATTTGCCTTTTCTCTAATAAAAAATACCAAGTGCTATTCCTTTCCTCTGGCACACGCATGTGATTTAACTTGGGGTCTGCCTGGTGCAGAGGTGCTGGGAGTTTATCAGGCCATTTTTTTTTTTCCTGGCAGTCTCCTTCTGGGGAGTTTGTCAGTTTGCAAGCTATAATGAGAAGTAGGTTAAAAGAAAAAGGGCATTTTAGTGGAGGAGGGAATTAAAATTCAGCAACCTAATATCAGCAGTAGTTTATAACAGGGCCTTATAAAAGGCAGCTCTGTGTCTTTTTTTGTGTGCACTTTTATTTCCTTTGATATCAGCAGGGGAATTTTCTCTGCAAGACCCATTCCCATCTCACTTTTCTGCTTTCAGATCCCTGCTGCTCTGGGTTTTCTCCTTTCATTTTGATATATGTTATATTCTTCAACCTTCCCACTTGAAGGTTGTAGGAAGCTCGATATTGCCCTTAAAATAGAGAACACAATTGACGTGAAAATTCTTCAAGGGGTGGCCCTGCTTTTCATATATGTTGAAAAGAATCTTTCCACTTACTGGGAGGCCTTGGTGGTGGTGGAGGTGAAACCTTCAGGACACCATCCTATGCCTAACGAAATTGTACTGGAAATGGTAACTTGCTGTCGGCAGTTCCACTTGTACCATATCCTTAATAAGAATGCATTTGAGTATTCTATAATTACACAATAATAAGATATAATTATAGGTTTATGTATATACACCTATCTCTAATGCTGCTCCTGAATTAAAAATGTGTTGTAATGAACTGCCACTCAGATGTTTGCCCTCCATGAAATGTGGCAGGCTGCCTAGCTCAGTCTGAAGCCATTTCTTTTCTATACCTCCTGGGGCAAAGGCAAAAAAGCTGCTTGGGTGCTTCTGCAGAAGCAGGGAATTGCTTTCTGGCCACTGATCCTAGTGTGGTCAACATGTTCCAGACGAAATTGTGTTTAAGGCTCCCACGAC
>NW_009602346.1:24724-25376 GCF_000690535.1 Cariama cristata | reverse complement strand
TGCTTTATTCCATGGTCAGTCTGACTGAGGCTACCATGAACCTCAAACTCCACCATGGTGCCAGAGCCTTTATAGCATGCTGTCTTGTGAAGAGTTGTATTAAAAGTTCATTAGTGTGCTAAAGGCACTTAGGTCAGCATTATAATGATGTAGTCTAAAAGCAAAAAAAATAATTCACTTTGGCAAGTAGTAGATCAACCCTATGGTCACACTGGAAAATGAAGTACATATAAAAGATTGACATAGCAGTTTGCTCTGTGAGTACGGCCTGAGCTGTTCACTGAACGAAGCAGCATCCTGTGTATAGGCAGTATATGACTATATACAGCCATATAACGCACCTGACGCTTCCTGATTTAGGTATACCATTCTGCTGCCCAGTATTGAACTAGTCTTGTTATTTCATGCCTTGTTTACACAGTACCAAAACCAGCATGGTAGAGCAGTGGTTACTTTGAGGCTCAAGGCAGAATGCGGTTTTCTACTCTAAAAATACTTCTTTCATTTTAAAACCAGGAATTCTTTGACCTGTGGCCAGTCCTGCTGGGAGAAGTTCCCCCCTACTCAGGACCTCGCACCCCGGATGGCAGGGTACATGAGAATCAGATTTCTTAAACTCTCTTCTGCTTGGCTGGATTGCCTCACCACTAAT
>NW_009602346.1:0-24693 GCF_000690535.1 Cariama cristata | reverse complement strand
TCTTCTTTTTATTTGTAGGAAATAGTCTTTTACAAGGTCATTGATTATATATTACATGGAAAGGAAGACATTAAAGTCATCCCGTAAGTGCCCAGTTTCTGTATGCTACGTACCGACACAGAGTGTAGCTAAAATCAGGGTTGCCCATGATTTAAAGACATTCGTAGGGAGATATGCAAAGGACCGACAGAAGGCTGAGTAAGAGAGGGAGAATGTAGATTGGTGCTTCAGCTCACATTTCTGCAGGACAAAGATTTCCTCCAGGGCATTGGGATCCTGGCTTGCAAGTCAGGCTCCAAAAGTCACTGCAACCAGTGGTTCTGCTTAGATGCAGAAGTGAACTGCCTTGATCGCCTGCAGTTTCACTACTCTCCTTGCGAGGCTGAGGCATCGCTGCTCCTTGGTGTCTTCCCTGCGTCAGTGGGTGAGCCCATCCAGGCTGCCCTTGTGTTGGGGCACCCGCTGTCCCAGCCCTGCCCCTCACCACGCTGCTACCCCCCTGACCTCTCGTGGTTACTCCTTCTCCCCTTCCTGCCTTCCAGCTTGCTTTCTTCTCTCTTATCCTCTGGTCACTGACCCCATCTCAAGGCTACCTCTGGCCTTTCCTCCTCTCTCAACACCACATTGAGACTCCCTCTTTCTGAAAACCACCCTCTCTTCTTGCCACTGAATTTTTCAGAGGAGCCTTTGGCACCTTGGACAAATCTGACATAACGGGAGTTTTGCCCACTTCTAGTCACACTGCTTTGCATCGGTGTAAGTGCTGCAAGAAAGGCCCCCATTGCTTAGATATAGCGGTGTTCAAACGTTCAGGCTGGCAGACACTCTTAGCCAGGAGCTTTCTTTCGTCTTTCTCTGTGCTGAAGGTTTGAAATGCGGACCCCAGTCCCAGGCATGGCTTTTTCTTAAGTCTCTGCAGAGTTATTTTGTACTGAATCCTTGAAGGAAAAGTATTTACTTATGTGAAAAATTTTTGCTTGCACACATGGGTCCTTTGAAAGTAACAGGACTGTTTGTTTAGTAACTGAGGGTGACACATGTAAACCTGGACTGTACAATCAGCTGGATACATTTCAGCTCCATGATCACTCTTCAGTAAACGTATATCCTTAATTTCCCTTATGCGTTTTTCCTTCATTCAGAAATCCTACCCCGGATCACTGGGCACTAGTTACCGGACTGCCAACCTATGTGGCTGAAAGTGGATTTGTAAGTACTTAAGTTAGGCTTCATCAAGGTTTTCTGAGGTGAAATCATACTACTGCTGCTTTGTCATCAATTCAGTTTTTTGTTTTGGTATTTAAACTTCTCATCAACCATATTGTAAGACTTTTTATTTTGTGTGATCCCCTAGATTTGCAACATTATGAATGCTGCTGCAGATGAGATGTTTAACTTTCAGGTACTGTGAAAACTTCCAGTCCCATCAAGGATTCTACTTTTTTTGCAGAAACGTAATTTAGAGTCAATATTAGGCGTATAACTATTTCTTTAGCCTGTAGTCTTGAGGTAAAATGGGAGTGCTGATGTATTTAGAAAACACATTAAGTACATGGTGTCTTTCTGCTTGCTATTGCTTCAAGGAAGGTCCTCTAGATGAATCAGGATGGACTGTCAAAAACGTTCTCTCCATGCCAATAGTCAACAAAAAGGAAGAAATTGTTGGCGTTGTCACATTTTATAATAGAAAAGATGGGAAACCATTTGACGAACAGGACGAGACCCTCATGGAGGTATAGTTCCTTGCTGTGGCTGGAAGTAGTTCGTAAGGTTGAGAGAGGTCACTGTTCCTTATTGTACACCTGCAAAGAGTACCCCAGTATTTTACAGCTAAGTAAGTCTCTTTGTTGCTTATAGAGGTGTTATGCCTCAGCTTGAAAGTTTTGAAAGCAACTATATGAAATACTGGAGTTTTTCAGTCTTGGAAACCCAGCTATATTGGCATCATTTTGTTTCATCATTCTTGGATTGGACACCTCACCATGAGCAGCCACTGTGTACTAACATGACTATTCTGACCTGCGTTCACATACGTGACAGCTGGCTCACACAGGCTGGGCAACTCTCTCAAGAAATTACACAGGAATCATCTGTGTAGCTAAGATACAAAGGGTGGGCAGCTGTTGAATCTACCAACAGCAGCTGTAATTAAGGGCTTAGAAATGCTTCTATGCTAGTTTCAATCCAATAGAGGCATTCAGTTTTTGACACCTGTTATCAATCGGAACGTTTCCTGAAATAAACTTTTCTTATCAAACAAAAAGACTGCAGGAAAAAAAAATCAGTTTGAATTGACTGCTGGACAGCAAACAAGTTGAGAGCAAACACAAGGTGTGAGTAAACATATGTGAAAGGTGATGGGACCACCTTGCTCTCCCTTGAGATGAAGGTTCCTGACCTGCTGTCACCATTGTAACACCAGCCTTTCCACAGGCATGGAGACACTTGCAACAACACAGAAATAGCTTTCCATGTGCTGAACTGGACAGAGGATCCTTGAGCTTCCAGAGCATGGATGCTCTGGAGGCCTAGGCAGGTTCAAACAGCTGGTGAGCTGCTCTGCTGAGGAGCAAGTAGCAGTTGGGAGCAAATATATGGTTGCTTATTGCTAGATTTGTGACCAAAGTGGACCTTGTGTTTTTCTAAAAATGTATCATGCATTGTTTGTCATATTTCTGTCTTTGAGGAACAGATATTTTGGTTATTTCACTGTGTCCTTCTTTTCCCCTCACCGAGTCCTTGACACAGTTCCTGGGTTGGTCTGTACTCAACACAGACACATATGACAAGATGAACAAGCTGGAGAACCGGAAGGACATTGCCCAGGATATGGTGCTCTACCATGTGAAATGTGACAAGGATGAAATCCAGGAAATTCTGGTAATGCCTTGCCTCGTGCAGCTCACATTCAAGTGCACTGGCCTGGCCCGTGACTTACGGCACAGACACAGCTCTCCCATCCCACAGAAATGCTTCCAGCTGCCGCGGTGTGGAGGCAACACCTGAGGCCCCAGCTACCACACAGCAGCAGAACAAGTCTTTGTTTTGACTCTGTGGTCTGCCCTCCACCTTGGCACGCTGACACGCTGTGTCCTTTCTAATTTCCTCAGTGAAGCTGGCCCTGGAGGTGGGTTCATGCAGGACCTACTCAGGGCAGGGCTGTAGGGGTGGAAGAGGAGCTGATTTATTCCCCAAAGCCTTCTTAGTGCAGAGGTTGTGGAGTTAGAGGACCCAGATGGCTCTAGGGGGACATTTGTAAGTGGGGGAAACATGAACCAAAATCAAGGAGAACATTTTACCAGGACAAATGTGTTGAAAGAGCAGAAATAGAAGTAAGGTCCAGGAAGAAAACACAATTTGCATATGAGAGCTGCCCTGGATTGCCCCAAAGCTGCACAGTGCGAAGTCCAGTGGGGTTTGGCTGTCCGTTTAACACATCCATGCTCTTTACAGCCAACACGAGAAAAGCTGGGGAAGGAGCCAAGTGAGTGTGAGGAAGAGGAGCTGGCAAGCATCCTGGTAAGAGCAATGTACTGCTGGAATGGAGAGCCCTGGCAAACAAATATTGCCTGGGTGGATGCAGGGAAGAGTTCCCACTATTGGTACACTGGTACACATCGACAGGGCACCTGGTGAAGGGTGAAGGCAAAGCATACCCTGCCCTCCCCTGCTGTCCGAGTTCGAGGTTATTGTTATCAGATGGCAGCAAATGCCTTCCCCAGCTCCTGGGGAGTACCTGCTCTCTGACACTTTATCTCAAGGGGTTCAAAGTCCATCTGGAACCACATCAGCCACCTTGACTTGTCACACATTTTTGTTCTCCAGAGTAAATATGGAGGGCTGTAAGTCTTCTCCTGTAAGACCTGTCAAGATTGGAGTCTCCAAACTGTACCAAATTAACAAGAAAAGTGCTTAACAGAAAACAAGCTATATTCCTCGCACTTCACCAAAAATGCCCTCCCTCTTCCCCCTCTTGTCATTAAAAGCTGCATTTCAGTCTATTTACGTGTGGTATTCTAAAAGGAAAAATTCCCAGCAGTATCAGACTGATAAATTTTTATTAAGCAAAATCCATGCCAGGGACTTTTAGGGATGGCATAAGTAGCACAGCAGCAAACTGTCCCACCTCTCTTACAGAAGGAAGAACTGCCGGGGCCCACCAAGTTCGAAATCTATGAGTTCAGGTTCTCTGATTTTGACTGCACTGAGCTAGAGCTGGTCAAGTGTGGCATTCAGATGTACTATGAGCTCGGCGTGGTGAAAAAGTTCCAGATCCCACAGGAGGTAAGATCTGGCAACTCCCAGGGACGCCCGTCTTGGATGGCCAGCAGGCTCGCTGTGTGGTTGAGGTCCCGTGCGTACCCTGCGGAGCTGAAGGAGCGACTAGAGCTCTGGGTTCACGGGGGCTTGCAGGGAGAAGGGTGTGCATCCTGAGCCCCCTCGCCCCGCTGAGGGCAGCAAACCCCTCTCAAAGCCCCTGGTAGCTACATGTGGGTTTGGAGCGTGGAGCTGGCCTTTTCTGCCCTGCACTGCCTGCTACAGGTGTGGGTTTACTCTTGGGTCTATATAGGTGAGGGCTAGACCATGCAAAAAATTGCTTGCTTTTTCTGTGTCTAATGCCACTCACAGCCACAGTATAAAAGCACAGTTTCCATGTGTAACACGGGGCAACGCATACTTGTACGCGTGTTTCGTTTGCTACAGTATGTACCCTGTAACTTTCAGCCAACACACGCTGAAACCCATGCTGGCAGGTCCCCCTGCTTTTCTCCACCCTGCAAACACAAACGTGCCTTCACATGGTGCGGTTGGTGGAGTAGGGAAGGGCAACCTCCTGACTGCTGGCGGCAGGAGAGGTGGGACCCTGTGGAAACAAGGACCCCATAGCCCCTGACGTGCAAGTTCACGGCTTTTGACACAGTTCAAGCCCCTGTAGCGACTGTGAAACTGGCATTTCAGCAGCCCTGCTGCTCCCGTTGGACTTCTCAGCGCATCATGTGAGGTTTGTTCCCATCTAGTGGGACCTGCAGGTAACCGCAGGAAGAGTTTTCACCCTGGAAAGGGAGAGTGGGAAATAGGAGGGAGGTGAAGGGCTCTGAATGGGAATTACTTGTGTGCTTCTCAGTTATAACGTGTCAATGTCAAAAAGTATTCAAAATATCTACTCTGGAACAACTAACCCCCGATACAGGTGCGAGGCAATGAAGAATGAGTGCCTTTCAAAAGCAGTCATTCTTCGTTGCCACTCTGAGCTGTTGAGATTTTAAGAAATTAATACTCATCCATGATTAATTTGCTCTCTAATGAGAAACCCTATATAGCTACAAGAGGTAGTACATGTGGAGAAGTAGAATGAAGAGGAAAAAAACAGTTTGTTATTTAATGCCCTATATTGTAATTGTTTAGGTGATAAAAACACCACCCATCTCTACGTCTACGGAGCCATATCTCTTGAAGAGAGATATCAGTATTAGTAAGTCACAAGACATGGGAGGGACAAATCTTATGAGTGACGACATAGAGAAATATGGAAATTGAATAAATTCACAAACAGTAGCATGAAATCTCCTTCACTCTAGACATTGCTGTTTCTTGTTCCCTGGCACACCCTCCCACCCCTCCGCCAGCATCACTGTCTTTTTTTTCTTAAAAAAAAAAAAAAAAGAAAAAGAGAAAGATATTAGAAAGCAGAGAGCTATATTTTAGTGTCTCCTTTAACTCTCCACTAGGCTCTACTATAAGGACACCATCAGGGAAGCCTGATGATATCACAGCTTCTGATTCCTTTCTGGGGCCACCTCTGTCGAGGGGTCTGAACCTCATCCATGACTTCTGTATGTGTTTTTTTATTGCAAGAGCAACTAGCAGCAGCTTCGTCACACAAACTAACATGCTCTTCCCCAATTTGCAGGTTCTGGTAAGGTTTGTGTACTCTGTCAGCAAAGGCTACCGGAAGATAACTTACCACAACTGGCGTCATGGCTTCAACGTGGCACAGACCATGTTCACACTCCTGATGGTAAGGTAACACCACTCCAGTTAATTTTGTGGCACGGCTTTATTTATAGGAGGTCTTCTGTTGTGCCCTGCAGATATGCAAGGTTCCCTTTGAATCCTGGTGTAGGATAAGAGTTTGTCACTCCTGGCACAGGTCCTGCTAAATGAGGTTTCCATTTTCCTTAAGTGACAGTCCTTGTATTACACTTAAAGCTGTGGTCAGTACTTCCTATTGAATGGAGTGCTTCAATTCTTATTGGTACAGATGTGTATAGTGTTAAACAACCTCCAGATGAAAACATTCTGCAGGGTAGGAGAGAGAAACTACAGGACTTCCCTTCTTCCAATAGTTTCTGACAGTAAGAGCCAGACTGAAGTTAGCTGGCTGGGATGGAGACAACCTCATGCTCTCCATTTCCAGGCAGGACAGGTGCAGGCGTAAGTCTGTTGCTAGTGTTAACATAGCAAGTGCCATTTCTCACAAGGTCTCAGGGCAACAGGTGCCCCAGCAAGGAAAACAGGTGTCAGACTGCTGCTCCGCAGCAGGTATGGACCAGCACCAGGAGCCAGTGCAGACGGTATGGCCCGCACAGCTGGCAGCAGAATTACGCCTACCACCCCTGGACGGTGCTTTGGGTGATTCAGCTTGAAGACCCCATTGCCCAGAAGGATGCAGAGCCCTTTCGCAAAGTACTTTGTGTCCAGTGACTGGAAGGGTGCTTCTGAGGACACGGGTGTCCCTAGGGCACAAGGCTGCTATAGCAGCAGGTAGCCAAGATCACAGGTGGGCATTGAACACATATGCATGACATGCCTGCCCACCTGAGTCTGAAACGTTTCATTTCCAGTTGCTTCCCTATTTTAATCTAAGTGTACTGTATATTGCATTTAGCTTCGCAAGTATTTTCAGTTCTCCTGGACTGTTTCAACGAGGAGATCCCCAGCACAGAGCAGTCACAGCTCAGTACCTTTTCCTGTAAGAAATACTAACAGAAAACATGCAAATTCTCACCCTCCAGACTGGCAAACTGAAGCGTTACTACACAGACCTTGAGGCCCTTGCAATGGTAACTGCTGCTCTGTGCCACGATATTGACCACAGGGGAACCAACAACCTTTACCAAATGAAGTAAGCACTTTCCTACAACTTCAAACCATTTACTGTTGCTCCTGCGTGGAGTGGGATCAGGCTGCGATCACTCCAAACTCCAGTACAGCTCTGTTTTATAAACAGGGGTGACAACCTTCTTTTTGCAAATAACCTTGTTTTTCAGCTTGCTACAGCACTTGGGCTTATGCTTTGGCCAGTGAGGAAACTGAAATTTTGCAGTGCCCTCTGGGACTTTCTTTACCTCCTAGCAAATCTCTTTTGGTTAAAGCAACACTCTACATTACCGTTACAGGGTGGAACAAATGCAATGCAGGCATTTAGTAGCCCAGGCATCATAGGAGACTCAGGGTGCCACCAGGAGAATCCTGGACATAAGAAGCCTACTTTTTGCTGGAAGGTATCTATGAAGAAAGTGCCATGCATGGCACTGCCCTCACCACCTGCAAAAACAAAGCACCTATGAGTATGAGGGTGCAGGTCTCAGTAGGTAGTTACTCCCTACAGAAGAACAGTTGCATGATTTCATTCACTAGTCAAGCTTCTGGTGCTCACTTGAGGTAGTGTCAGATCACAGCTCTTCTGCAATGCTTGCTGTCTATACTGTCTTACTGTTTTCTGGAGCTTTAGAAAAATGTAAGTGAAGCTGGCTGGTGTTTTGGATACAAGAGAGTCTTGCTTTTCAGCTAGGAAACTGCCCAAGGACTGATGTTTTTTCTGTTCCTATTACTAGATATCATCATGTAGTTATTCAGGAATGAAGCAAGCTTACTATTCTGAGTAATAACAGTCCAGTCATAAATAACATTTTGGGTGAAATTTGTAGTTGGAAAACTGTGTCTTGTAGTTGGAAGACTATTATACAGCATCCAAATAGTTATAAGCATTGTCACAAAAGTCTTTTACTAAACTGAAGTAATTAGCTATTAAAAATATTACTCTTAAGCCTTCTAAAATGAGTTGAACTTGTGTGTGTGACAAAATTAAACATAGAACAGGACACTTTTTTTTTTTTAAGTGCTGCACTAACATGTTTAATTTTTCCTTTATGCAACCAGATCTCAAAATCCTTTAGCTAAACTTCATGGATCCTCGATTTTAGAGAGACATCACTTGGAATTTGGAAAATTCTTGCTCTCTGAAGAGGTTGGTAATGAACTGTAGTGTAAGGCTATGACTTTTAGGCAAGTTTTTCATCAACAACAGAGCTGTCAGCTTAGCACAAGACCTTTCTCTGGTTTGGATACCTAAGGAACTGCCGCTGCCTCACTCCCCAATTACTCTATGCTCACCCAGGACCAAAACGCTAAGTTTCCTAAATGTGTGACTTGGTTTCTTCAGAAGCCATATCATTATCACCATAGGTATATGTTAAATACGGGATTGTCCTCCTGTAGCACCTCTGACACGGTCAAGGCTGACACATTCTCCCAGCTAAATTTTTGTTTCAAGCAAATTTGCACTGGTGCCAGGGGACAGGGTTTGGGCACATGCTGTGTAAAAATCTTCAGGACACTGACCCTGTTCAGTGAACAAAAGGGGAAACTACGCACCAACATACAGTGAATGGGGCTCACAACACTTGCATCTTAGGGAAGCAAGCTGAAGCTATTAAAAAAAAAAAAAAGCAAGTGCATTTGAGAAAGGGAGGTGGCCAGGAACTCGTAACACCACAGTGCTTTGATTTTGCAGCTCCCTTTCCTTTGCTTTTCAGTCGCTGAATATATGTCAGAACCTCAACCGCAGACAGCATGAGCACATGATTCATCTGATGGAAATAGCCATTATAGCAACAGACCTGGCACTCTACTTCAAGTAAGTTGGTCACATACACGGTATGTGAAGGGAAGAAAGCAGCTGGTAATTTACAAGGCAAAATGTGATGCTTTGCTCTGAGAGCCCCCCATGCAGCAACCCTCTTCACAGACACTGCCTCTGGGAGGCCACCTTTAATACTGACATCAGAGTTCTTGGGCAGAACTCAAATAGTTCAAAAGATTTTTGAACTTTTACTCATTAGATCACATACATGACTTTTTAACTGTCTATTTCCAACCAGGCAGTGCTATATGTTCCCCTAATGGAAAGAGATGTCTGATTTTTTTTTACCTGGCACTTCAACACTAAAAATACTCATAAATGGCGAATGGCCTGGCCAGGGCTACATTAACTTTTCTGGGAGAGCAGCACAATCCAAATAACAAGTGGTCCATTGTACGTAAATTTCCAGTTCATATATTATTTCTCATCCAAAAGCCAAAAAAGCCAAACACGTTGGAGCAGCATGTGCTGGCTTCCTGGGACAGAAGGTTGGAATTCAACAACGTATGACTTCCTAATTAGCAAGGAGCTTTCAAAACCTGCTTTCAAAATACAGTGCCGAGACCAGAGACCGCTTCTGTGTTTTGCACTGAAGAATGATTATGCAAAATATAAACAGTCCACAAAAGTGGACTATGAGGGAGGGTGCAACACCCAGTCCTCATACTCTGGAGGCAGGGTGGCTATATGGGAGCAGATACCAGCACCTCCTCACCAGGTGGGAAAAAGCCAGTCTTTGCCCTCCTTGGTCCATGGTTTGCAAACGAAGGCTTGGTTGAGATCAGACCCAGGCTAAATGATACAGCCAGAACATGTACACGAGTTGCTTTGTGGATGTGACTTAAATGTCTTCTCTGCTAGCATTGAAATGGCAGATTTTTCCAGATTTCATGCCAGTCAAAACATGGGAGTGTTGTATATAAACCCCTACTCAGAATTTGCTACATATACTTAGGTATATAAATAAGGTTAACAAGGTCAGACTAAGTATATAAAGCCAAGTAGCTTTACAAATACTCCAGCCAGTTCTAGGTTTCCACAGTTTGCTTTACATTTGGGGAAAAGGCCTTCTTGTGTGGCCAACAGAGATGGAAGCATTTCTCAGTTGACATAACTTGCAGTAGCTCATACTTTCAAGTTCCTGCTCATGTCCGACCACTATACTTATTTTTAACGCATTTACAATAGTTTCCCCTATTTAAGAGAAGCAGGTGATGGTGCTTTGTTTTGTTAGGAGCTTCCTTGAAGACCTAAATGCCAGGACCGCAATTACTGGAAACCCTTCTGGAAGGGTTATCAGTACCAGGATCAGACATCTGTTTTTAACACATTTGTTTCCTTGTTTTGAGCTTTTCCTTTTTCTTTGCCCCCTCAAAGAAAGAGAACAATGTTTCAAAAGATTGTCGACGAGTCCAAGACATATGACAGCACGACTGCCTGGACTGAATACCTGTCTCTGGAGACAACAAAGAAAGAGGTTGTCATGTGAGTAATTGGCTCTGGAAAGGTTTGCGATGCAGTCACCTGGTGAGAGCTCCAGATGCCTTGCACTGCACTTAGCAAAAAATCAGCATGTGGTACATTGCTGTCCACTCAAATCTGATCTTCTGGGGAAGCAGGGAAAAAAACAGGAAAAAAAGGGTTGAAGTGGTTCTTCATCCAGATAAGTGACTGGTTTTGGAGTGTCCTTCTGGTCATATGCTCCTAACGAAATGCAGGATCCCTTCTGGCCATATACTCCTACCAGACCCCCCTGTAGGCCGCAAGCAGGGACAGTCTGCAATGGCAGATCTACAGGAATCCAATCCATTAGCTGTTCTTCCCAGTGGCAAGCAATCATCTGAGTTGCACAGTGCTGTTGTTGTGACCAGACAGGCACTTTGCGGGACTCCTCACTGCAGTCTGCACTGCTACAGCTCCAAGAGGGAGCCAAAGATACCACTCCAAAGTCAAGAAGTTCAGCCCAGCAATGACTAAAGCAGCAAACATCCTAGTTCCAGAAGCAAACAGTTTCCTAGCATAAATGCTTTTTAATCAAGAGAAATCCTTGATGAGTGTCCTAGTCAGAGCCAAGGCTGTTACAGCAACCCATCTTTCTTTATCTATCACTTCAGCAGGGACCAGGGGATACTTGACACAGTATTGGGGCATAAGCATCTTGAGCCTGCAAGAGGTAGGGTGCAGGCTGTAGAGAAGAAACTAATTTCTTTCCTGTTTTTAGGGCCATGATGATGACCGCCTGTGATTTGTCAGCAATCACAAAGCCTTGGGAAGTCCAGAGTAAGGTCAGGTGCTTGATATACTGTTAGATTTCTCTATCTTATGCTACAAAAAGTAATGCATTTTCTTAATCTGCCTAGGAGCTGAGTCAGTCTCCTATCAAAACTACCAAAAGGACTTCAGAGTAACTACGGTTTTGATGGATAAACCAATCATTAAGATTGTGGTTGTGAATTCCATAGAAAATTCCTGTTTATCAAAAAAGAAAAGAAAAAACCCCAAGTATTTAGCTTCTTGGGTTACAGTGAGGTTTTTTGCACCTAACATATAGGCTGGGTTTTTTTACAGCAATACCTGCTGTTTGTTCAGTTGTTTGTTTTCCTTTTGGAGTTCTTTCTTGTACTTGAGCAATAGCTAAGTGAGAAACATTAAAATTTAAAGGACGATAAAAGAAATAAACCCCACCTTCCTGTTCAGCATGGAGAAAGGACAACTGAGCAAATCATAATAGGCAGCCACCACTGTGACCAAGAGGCAAATCCTTGAGGGGGACACATTGGAAACCTTTCTTAATAGATGAGCAGTGGACTAATGAGGTCCCATGCAACAAGACTGTTGAGCTGTCACTGCACAGGTGCAAGCTCATTGCCACTGCTGTCCTTCCCAGCAGAAAGGCTGGGGCTGCGGTTGGACACGAAGCGACAGGGGGGCTAGAAGTGAGGTTTGCTTCATGGTGGAGACCTGAAGTACATCAAGTTATAAAGCCCAAGTCAGTGCTAACTTTTCTTTTTCCCTCCTTGACAATGTAGGTAGCACTCCTGGTAGCAGCTGAGTTCTGGGAGCAAGGAGACTTAGAAATAAGTGTCCTTCAGCAACAGCCTATTGTAAGTACCGCGCGAGAGCCAGACAATTCAGTTCAGATAGTGAGTCTCAGCAGAGACTTGCTACAAGCAATGCTGCTCTCAGAATGCTTTGAGTCTTCCTGAAATCACCATGCCTGCCAAAATCCATTGGAAAAGTGGGTACTCAGCTAGGGAAGACCCTCTGTGAGAGAGCCTCTTGTCCAGCTCTCCGTAGAGTTAGATAAGTCCCAGTGGCTGTGAACCAGCAAGGATTGACTGTCCCCCTGGAGACTTTGTGCTGGTCCCTTACAAAAAAAAAAAGAAAATTAAATACCTACGTCATAGAGGAAAGCAGAGTTTCTAATAAAGAGAAAAAATACAAACACAAACTTCGCAGAGTCCAGAAATTATTTCTGGTAAATGGAAGTGCATTAAAGCAGTGTTTCTTAACATATTTTTTTCTGCTATAAGAACAAATACTTTAATTTGGCATTGAAGGAGCCAAGAGTCATTCCTTGATCCAGCCTCCACCTGTGTGGTTTGGGTTTTCTTTAAGTAGACAGTAAGCAACAAGGCCTTATATGAATATAATTTCATGTTCAGTTATGTTTTAGAGAATTGAAAACCTCTTCAGCACCTTATAATATGAACCTTTTCTCAGGTATCTGATCAAGAGGCGCAAGGGAAAAACTCTCTGTCCTCCTCCCCATCCGTAGACACTGAAAGAGCTGTCTAAAATTTCTGCTAAAATGGCAAAGGAAGTGAGCCCACTTCACTGCTCTGTGGTGGAGGAAGGGGGCTGTGATGGACAGCCTTTATGGATGTCACGGCAGAACTGCCAGGCTGCCACAACAAGGCAGTTTTGCAGAGAAAACAGAGGTGTGCTGTTCAGTGAAGTGGTCTCATAAATCACGGTGAACTTATGTCCTCCCACAGCCCATGATGGACCGGAGGAAAGCTGCTGAGCTTCCGAAGCTTCAAGTGGGTTTCATTGACTTTGTGTGCACATTTGTCTATAAGGTAAGCAAAGCGCACCCTTGCACACCCCATCTTTCTCAGTAGGGGTTCAAATCCCAGGTGAGTGAGTCCCGGTGCAGCAACACCACTCATGGGGAGAGGGATAGGTAAAGGAGGCAACCGCTGCCCCTCCCCAGAGCATTGCAGCATGGTCCCTCTTTGTGCCTGCTGTTAATGCTTTCCCTGCACGAGCCAGCCTGGGAGGCAAGGTGTCAGGGTCCATCCTGGGGTATGATGGACAAGCACTGCCTCTGCACTGTGTTGCACTGACAGGTATGTTTTGATTAGGAATTTTCCCGTTTCCATGAGGAAATTCAGCCTATGCTTGATGGGCTGCTGAACAACAGAAATGAGTGGAAGACTCGTGCTGATGAGTATGATGCAAAAATGAAAGCTCTGGAGGAAGAGAAGAAAAAAGAGGAAGAGAAGATGGCTGCAAAGAAAGGTCAGAAACAATACTTAGATTTTTATTCCTAACTCAAATACATACATATGCAATACTGTTGCAGATCTGCGGCAAGCTTTGCAGACATGGCAGAGTTAGATGCCCAGAACAAGTTTCCTCAATCTTGCTCCACTGGCAAGGTTGAAGACCCCTTGTCTTCAAACCTGACATCATGACAGGCTGTCAAGAAAGCCACCTGCTCAAATGCCCAGGAGCTAGTACCTGAGAAACTAGTGAGACTACATTCAGCACAAGCGCCCATGCAACTCTGGACAGCAGAAAGTCCTCTGCAGTGCACATCTGTCCCTAGAAAAGAGCAGGGAGACATCCCTTTGTATACAGGGGCTGTGGCCAATGTGCTGTCCTATAGATCATGAAACAGAAGGAGTTAAGAAAAGCTAACACACTCCTAGGATGAATTACCATTCATTCCATTTTTAGCCCAGATTAAGTACTACCTAGAAGCAAACAGTAGTAGTAGTAGTAGTACCTACCAGCAATTTCTTTTGGTCAAATCCTTTTTTTCTTCTGTGGGCTCAGCATTGAAATTCATCAGCTGCAGTGGATGTGGGATGAAAGCTTGATTGATAGCCTGAGGATTTGTTTGACTCTCAGAAAGGTGGACGCAGAAGGCTCTTCTGGCCTCTCCCAGGTGTCTGAGCAAACATCCGTCAGACCTGGGTGCCTCCACACCACAGAGATTGCATCTGCAGTCTCCTTTTGTTCCAAACTGGACCAAAATTCCAACAGCCTGTGGGCTGAACATTCCTCAAATGACACAGTTTAGAAATTATTAGAGTTGTCTAGATGTCTTGTCTCAGTTTAATTCATAGTAATTAACTTAAAATATCAAAAGTAAGTGATTTAACTATGATTTGGAAAATTTCTGAAGAATTATTTCCTGACTAATTAATCGATATTTAAGTGAGGAAGGTTTCTACTAACTCTGAAACACTCCTTCAGTGTTAAGCAGCCTTACACGTACAATTACTTTGCACAGCAGACAGCTTCAGATATGGGTACTATAAGTGTGATCTACATTGATCACTGGATAACTTAAAAGTGCTAAAAAACTCCTGTAATGACTGAGAAGGACATTTATGACTGTACTTCTAATTCTGTGTTTCTTTTTACATGGCAGATGGAATAACCTGTAACGGAGGAACAGCTCCAGCTTCCAAAACCTGTAGCATACTTTAGACCTATTATCAATGCAATACATGCCACCCAAAATGACAATGACCATGCTTTTTTTAAAAAAAAAAAGAGTATCATGGCATACAAATACATTCCTGATTGGATTTCTCTGCTACTTTAATTAGGCTTATGACCAACCAGGGAAGGGCTAGATCTTGTTTGCCTTAATTGCATCTCTTCCTGATGGTGAGGAGCCAGTTCTGTCCTGTCTCTTGTTCCATTTAATGCACCTGATGTCAGACAGCTTATGGCAGATCAGAACAACATTTGGCCCAATAAATCAGGTTGCATGAATATGGAAGAGCATTTCTCCTGCACTGAAACACTTCTTACCCCAAAGCTGATGGGCCAATTGAATTCATATCCTGGTCCACACAACCCCCTGTGATTGACAATGTATGCAACCAGAGACCATAGTGTAGGAAAACTGAAGAAGAGCCAAATTTGTCACATCTAAGCCTATATCTGCTACGATACCAGAAAGAAATCTGTGGGTAGGGATAAAGCTGACCATAGTAAACCTTTGAACTGCTCTAAAAAGTTACGATTCTATGTAAATCCAAGAAACACTCACAGAGATAATCGTTCTGCACTCACTTTAAGATTTTGGATAGGCTGCTGCTTTAAAGCATGGAGCCATTTGTGCAACACCCAGTAGGTGCCATCTTCACGAGCAGGATCCACGCTAACCACACTAACCACCCGCTAACCAAGGCTTCGCTCTGTGACATATGATCGTAAGAAGACAGTGTTGTCATTACCCATTACAGTTCTACTTACAGTTACCCAAGCAACCTGAATTGTGACATCTCCTAAATTTGTTCTGTTTTGCCTCATAATGCCAATGTTATTTAATGCAGTTCTCTTCTGATCAGTACCGACCCTCCTTCCTTTTCTTCTCCCGTTCTGAGACGTCTGGTTTTTAGATTCCTCTCCAGACTTTGAAAGAATGATGACTTGTACTTTTTTGTTTCAGGTAAAAGTTAGTTTTCATGTTAACTCATGCAACTACATTAGAACATTCAATTACACTCTTGTAGCAGTAGAGACACCCTTCTGTGCTCCTTTCTCTCTCTCTCTCTCTCTTTCTTTTTTAAAGTGTTTGGACATATGTTTTGCTGGGGATTTTCTTCTTCTTCTGTTACTCCTGCTACCTTCAGTGCTTTTATCCCTTCAGTATCTTGTTTTGCATTACAAAAATACTGCAAGTAAAAGTAAAACTAGAACTGTGGTGGTACCTGGTGATCATTTATCCATGACTCAGTGTAGTAAGCAAGATATAATACTTTATAACTGTGCAGCAATTCTGTAAGCAGCAAGTTGTCTTTCAGAAAAATACAGAAACCTGTCTGCTTGCATGAAAGCTCAACATACCACTAGTAATGACTTCACGCTGTATGTCTCAGTTTCATTAAGAACCAGGTAGGGAGCTTTCATCATACAGCATACAAAGTGAAATAAGTAATTTTTTTCAGTGGGAAAAATACCACAAAGTTATTGAGTGGTCAGCAGTGGGCTTTTAAAGGTCACCATAAGCCACTGTACATTTAAATGCTGAGAAAAGCTCTTTATGTCGTGAGACATTTTCCAGGAAATAAAGCCAGAAGGCGAATCTTCCTGCCCCCTGTGCCCAACGTGAGGGGCACACAGGGACACCCAGGGTGGGGTGCCAGTGGAGGAGGCTGTTTTGCAAGGATGGACCATTGCCATGCGAGCAGAAGGGTCTCTGAGGCTCCCTTCTGCAACAGTGGTGCTGGGGCTGCCCGGGAGCCCCGCTGCAGTGGGGACCTCACACGTGTGTGCCGCAGGCAGCTGTGTCCCGCCGGTGGGGATGTGGCAAACCTCCCTGCTGTCTCCCCACCAGCTCCTGTGTCCCCCTCCTGCCGCTCCTCTGTTTGGTCGTGGCACCCCAGGCAGAGCACACAGCTCTGCTGCCCATGGGCATTTTGTTGGAGCATTTCTGTAGGTCCATGGTTGCGTGCCCGCGATGCTCTGCAGCTGACTGCCTCTCATGTCGCTGTGGGAAGCCACATGCAGCAATCAGAGGGCAATAAGAGAAACAGCAAGCCAAGGCCTTTCACTTTCCTTTTATTTTCCCCTTGCGCTATATCTGTTTCCGATAGGATACAGTCTGTAGGTAAAACTTTTTCCCTGCAGCTTAATCTGAGGGGCTGCAGAGTTCTTCCCTGTCTTCTGCACAGAAGTTGCATCCTGGCTGAACAGTCATTGGTAACTTCTGCTTTGAGGGGAAAGACCTGTGACGGGAGGCAGAAGTTATCCTTGCAGGTCCACAGCCAAGCAGCATGTCTGCACTGGTGGTGCTGAGAGGGGGTGCAGGGTGCGGTGAAAGGACCAGCAAAACAACACACAGCTGCAGTCTGAGATTATCCAACAGTAAAGTGCAGGGTAGCAGTTGTCATTCATCCACAGTGCCCTGACAGGTCCCGACCCCTCGCCGGCTCATCCAGGGAAAGCATTAATGGCGCAGTGCAATGCCCCAGAGAGGGGCAGCTGGTGGGAAGAAACCATTCCCTCCCCACACCTGAGGAGACACTGTGATAAGATGCTTCATCTGCTGCTCCTGCTGTCTGACACACAGGTCATGTCCAGCCACATCGGGTACAGCCCTGAGGTCCAGGCACCCTGCCCTTCCCTTCTGCCCCTCACTGTGCCTCTCATTCCCACCGTCTACCACACGCTGAGTGTCTGAGGGGAAAACTGACTTCTTCATACTACGCAGGACAGGTGATGAAACGTTCTGAGACGTCTGGTTTTTAGATTCCTCTCCAGACTTTGAAAGAATGATGACTTGTACTTTTTTGGTTTTGTTCTGTTTTTAAATGGTACCATCTAACGACATAGCCACTTTGCCAAAAGATTGGGACCACTGTCCTTTCTGGTCAGCAATCCCTTACTAACAAATGTTTCTACATCTTGTTGTACCTTCACAACCACACCACTTGCAATTTGCTTCCCACTGGAGGTATTAGCCAGTTAGAGGCAGGTGAAAACCTGGCGGAGTTTCTACCCACAGTGCTGCTCCTTGGCAGCTGGGAGCTGGCTGCCCAGACTTACTGGGCATGGAGAAGGGAAGGGCCAAGAAACAGATTTTTCCAGCATTTTCCCAGGCCTGAGAGAAAAACGATGTCATTGCAACGCAACTTCAGGAGAAGCCTCCTGACCAATCAACTCGCTGTTGAGCGCTGTAGGGTCATTTAACTCTGCTTCTGGCATATTTGCCTATACCCCAGGGAAGTGTTTCCACCTCTGGCTTGATGCAGTTCTCATGTCCAGTGGGAGAGAGGAGGGGGCCTGTTTTTGTAAGTGCCTCACTGGAGCAGGCAATGCATACAGACCTCCATTCTTGCTTTTGAAGGCAGGGGAGGAGGGAAACAAATACCCCTGTGGGACTGGCAGGGGAGGTTTCTCAGAGGGGAGCTCTGGGGTGGAGAGTAAATTTCCCCCCCATGCAGGAGAAGGGGCTTGCCCGAGTGGGGAGCTGCCAAAGGATTTTTAATGCTGCGGCTCGGCCATCGTCTGCTGTCCCCAATGGAAGGGGTAGGAGAAGCTGACTCGAGACAGGACCTCTTTGCTCTGCTGCTGAAAAAGAGTATGTGGGTGCCCTTCAGCTGTTCCATCTGCTGGAGCCTGCTGCTGCCGCTGCCAGTGGGTTGTGAGAGAAGGTGCCTGACCTGGCTCTGACAAAGATGTGGGAGCACATACGAGGTCTCTGCTGCTGGCAGAGCCGTGAGGGTTGCAGCTCCTGCAGAGAGGGAGGGAAAAACTCTCCCTGCCAGGTAGAGCGGGGACTGTGGTCCCGTCTTCAGCCACCTCTCGTGGATCTGGGAGAAGCGCTCACTGTCTTTTCCCAGCTGGCCACAGTCTGACTCCAGCTAAGGCCGGGAAGTGCTGCTCCCCTCCCAGGGAGGCAGGACAGGAACAACTCATCCTCCACTCAGCTTTTCTAAGGATGAGATAGTACTGGACACCATTGGTGGGGTATGGATCCCAGCTCCACCCTCCAGGCAGATAGGTTGCATGTCTTGGCACTCAACAGAGTGGCTTTGTCCTTCCAGCAGCTCCAGATCCTGTTTAAGAAAACCTCGTGTGAGCCCAGAGAGTACTGGACCCAAGCAAGATTTTATTACTGTCTGGGCTGAATGTGGCTTGCATCATCTATCACAAATGCTTGCAAGAGAAAGACCTTTTTTCTCTGTACCTCTTCCTCCACTCCTTCCACAAAACCTTAAGGTGGGGAACGGGGAAGATTAGGAAAAACATTCAATAGAAAGACACTCCCTCTCTAGCAGCAGCAGAGCACTGAGGAGTCAGACAAACCTGGTTCCAGCAGACGTAAAGGCGGCTGCAGTGTGTTCCGGACTACAGAGCGAACGTGCGGGATCTTCTCTCTCATACCCTTTGAAAGGAAAAGCATTTTTTTATTGCTTCCTTCCTCACCTCATCTTTCCATTCTTGGACAACTGGTGTGAGGTTGACTTTCTGCTTCAGTTTTTACCTCTTTCCAAGAGTCACCTTTCGACAAAGTTATCTGCCTTCTCCCTGCTTTCTTCATCCCTTGGCACCTTACAGTTCTGTAATGCCACCTGTGGTCGGATGCTCTGTCTTTCCTGCTTTCTCCTCTGCACCGTTCAACACGTTGTGGTTGCTGTTACTCCCTGCTGGGGGCTGCAGTAGCCTCAGGCTCAAATAACACAGCTCTTTCTCCAATTATCTCAAAATCCATTGCCAAACACGGCTTTCATGAAGTTTGCAAATATTTGGCTTGGTGTGCAATTATGTGGCCAAGAATTGTTCTCACTTATTTCTCAGCGACAGCAGATACTTATCAAAGGCTTATTTACCACATCCACCTCATTTTTTCCTCTTACCTCTAGCAGTCTGGAAAAGAATTTATGCCCATTCTTTCTGCAGCAGTCTTTACATGTATCTGCAGTCTATTCTCGCATTCACCCCTTTCTCCAGAGGCAATTCCATCAGCTTTCTCAGGATTGCAGGGGCTAAAGATTGGGACTGAATTCCCTCAACCGCAAGCAGCCTGACCACACACCGCCTGGGAAACCATCATTCAGCAACACTACCCGATCACGTAAGTGCTCTTAGTCTGCAGCAGGTGCAAAGTCAAACTCTCCTTTTGCACCTCTGGATGACTGCTTCCAAAGCTGCTTGCACACAGACTTGGACGGATTACCTTTACTTTCCATGGGCTTGCCCTTCTCTTCCATCTGTTTTATCAATGAAAAAATGAAGCCTTGGATCCAAACACCTGCATGAATCCTATTCGTAAGACACATCTATGAAATGGAGTAATCAAGCCCGTCACAGAATCAAAGAAAAAAATTATCTCTGGACTCTTGTTAAAAGTCTGACCTCCCATGTTGTCAGAATTTTCTCTGTACTTGCTGCAACCCACGTCTGCTGTGTTCAGTCCTTTTGCTGTGCACCTCCGAGTATGAGGCTGTCTTTCCCAGAACGTCTCTCAGTTAAAGACAACAATTAGTTCACCCGTTGGCCTTCTCCTTAAAAACCAAAATGTAGTCATCCCTTTCAGTCCTTTTTCATGTTAACTTCTCAAGGTGATGCTGTAAGATGTGTTACTGTTCACAGGTACCTTAGTCTTCCCGCATAGTGTTAAACTTACTACGGCTGTTTAGCATTGGCTTTTTTTGGCTCAGACCTGGTAATCATCTATTGCCTGGCCAGAATGGGTGGCAGAGGAATGATTTGGTCACAGTGGGATGGCTGTAATAAGGCTTGTGGGTCCTTTCCCACCCATACGGGAATTCATCCCAATGTCAGAGGTATTGGAAGGACAGCTTTCTTGCCTGGCCCTGCAGCCAGGTTTTGAGGACTGTATGGAAAGTGTGGCACTTCTGCATCATCCTGTGTGGGGGATTCTTGTACCCTAATGCCTACAGATCTGACAGACATCCTTGGCTGCAAAGAACCCACCCCCTTCACGTTTAGAACCCAGCCCAGCCGCAGCATTTACCAGCTAAGGTTACAAGAGACATGGACCTCAAATGCAGCACAACTTCCAGGGGAAGGAGAGTAATGAAGGCATGATGCAAAAGGCAACAGGAGAGTTCAGACTGAGTCATTTGTGGTCCTAGAGCTAGTCAAGACAGTAAAACTCCCAAGCAGCTAGTGCTGCAGAAACCGCTGTGAATGGCGGCTGCATGAAGTGTCCTCTATGAAGAGAGACTCCTTACCCCACTGCACGGGCTGGGATCCTGCTCTGTGAAATGTGCTGCATTTACTTACCCACCAAGGACAGGCTCAGCTCTACTGGGAGCAGCCACGCTGCCCTCAAGGGGGGACTAAATCAGTGCTGGCACAGACAAACACCCTGCTGGAAGTAAGAGGAGAGGAGGGACAAAACTCCCCCCTCCGGCACACTGCACAGGTCAGCAAGGCGGGACAGCAGCAGCAGGTGAAGGTGAGCACATTTAGCCCTCTGGAGAGCAGCAGGCCACAGCAACTGGGTTCAGCTCCAGCAACCCAAAGATAAAAGCAGCACCTACCTCCACGGCCAGCCCTTAACAGAACAGCAGTAAAGGTATTTCAGCTTTAAGTAAATAAGCATCCTGTTGTAAACACATTTTGCTCAAGCATCGAGCCACAGCCGAATCCCATGTTCAGTTCCACTGTTTTTTCAGTAGCACTTATTTCACATACCACCATTTGACAGCTTACAGACTAGCACTATAGACAGACAGGGGCTGAGCATCACTGCTTTAAAAAAAAAGTTTCTGGCAATTCAGATCTAATTCACAGCTCCTGAAAATAAGAGGCTTTTGGAAGAATATTGGCTTTTAAGTATGCAACGCATCCTGTTATCCCGAGAGTATATGATACACTATTTCTGTTTTACAGAAACAGATTTTTAAACTAATTGGCAGTCTAGATCTTTACTTTCATCAGCATTACCTAATCATTTCAATACCATGAGGTATACATTCAAGCCAATAAATAACCAAAAAAGCCAGCCATTTTCCTGTTCCCCTTTTCTCCTTGAAACTATCCCATCTTAACCCCTTTTTCCTGCAGTTACTAGACACGTTACACTTTCAATTCAAATCCAGTTTTGTTGTATTTTGTTTCCCTATACTCCACAGAACTGCCGCCTTTCATTAGCTGGGAATGTGCACTGGTATTTAAGGATTTATTTCTTCCAAAGCACAATCTAGAAGACTCTACAAATTTATTAAGAGCAATTTTTGTCATACATTTTATTAAAATGTCTCCTGAAAGACTGATATCACTTAGAAAGATTTAGATCTGCTTCAGCTACCTAATCTGCAATGTCAGAAAAAGGAAGCTAGCCATTGTCCAAGAAGACAGACCCCTGAATCTTTGAGTTACTAGTATTATTTACAGTGAGAAACATAAGAACAGAAGTCAGTTGACACCACAATCTACAGTGACAGGCTTTTTACCTTCTACTGAGACATCTGAGGCCTGTACAGCTGAGGAGGTACCTTAGTTGCTTACATGCTAAAATCAGACTTAATTTCACATTAAAGGCCACCAATTTTTCAAGTGTCAGTCACCTACATAGTCAATCACTTCTTATAAGAGACAAGACTACAATTTGACTGTAACTTGTTCTTAGTTTTGGGGAACAACATTTGACCATTTGTTAAATATGAAAAGGTATGTGTTTATAAACATCCAACTAGTAAGTCAGCATCAATTCCTCAGATCTCAGCACAGCTTGACAAGTCACAACTGAATTTAACTGCACCGTGAAATCCAAGAACTGTGCAATAATCCACTATGACAATAAAGCTGAAAAAAGATGACAGCAACTCCCTAGTGAAGCCATTTAATAGGTTCAGGCAACCAGTGCCATGCCAGCTTCGCCAAATTGCCCATATATATTCAATCATGCGTATCTTCTGATCACAAACACTTCCTATCATTAATAGGTATACTGACTGGCTGTTGCTGGAAGAATACAACAGCGTGTTTCAGCCACAGTAATGGCCAGCCTGTGACAAATGCTTCCTGTCACATTCTGTAAGTATTTCTGCTACTGTTCTGTGAAATTCACTCAAAAAACACCAACTGAGGTGTTGTAGGTACTTTATTGATAGAATAGCATGCAGAGTCCACCAATCGCTGAACAGTTCAGAGCCTAGCCATGTATTTCCAGGTGTGAAATTAAGATCCAGTCTTTTGTTCATTTCAATATGGACTCTTCACTCGCTAGAAGGGAAGAAAAAAAACCAAACATAGTTAGGACTACTAGCCACTCCTATGCAGTACTAAAATATGCAGAGCATTATTGGGATCAAAGGCTACCTGTAAGTATGCCGTTTCTTTCTAGCCAGTTTTTATGACTCCCTCTTCTGCTTATTCAACAGAAGTGTACTTCATTGCTTTGGGGTAAAGGCACTTTTTTGGCTTACTCATTAGTAAATTAGTTTTCTGAACTGACAATTCAAATAAGCCCGTTACACATAGGTCCAGTTATCCATCTTTAAAGAATAATCTTCAACAACTGCATTGCACTGAATGAAGTTTTAACAATTTCTTTTCTAACTGGAAAACCACATCAAAACCACTGTTGGGAAAGCAGATCGGTCGTCTGTGTGCCACTTTTAAATAGATTAAACATTCTAAAGAAATAATCACAAATTCCATTATTAGAGTGGAGTAGCAACACTGCAGCACAGTCTCTATCTCCAAAAATACAAAAAGTTTCAGTTAAACTGGAAACAACTGAAAGACCCACTTATTTAGTCCATGACCAATGGAGACTATATATTTAAGATGGTAAAACAACTATGCAATATAGCTTTCCAGTAATCGACACAATTCACGAACTTGCATATTTGATTCTATATATGTGTAGTTCATTTAATTTTACAGGGTTTTGTTCAGCATTATTCTTGTTTAGGACAATGCAAATGTCGCTGTTTCCCAGGGAAATAGTTACTAAGTATGTAGCTGCACAAGGAACAGCTTGAGTTATTAATCAATTTTCTTAAAGTTCTTCTTAACAGTAAGTCCACCTAAAAAAACCTAGGTGAATTCAAGCTAGAGAGCACACTCCTCTGTAAGGCAGGGGGAGGAATCCCATTAGAAATGCACAGTGGACCAAAGAAATAATCCTAAGGACGAGGGAAAGCATGCCGCATCGGGAATACTATCAGGTGGAAGAGAATGGGAAAAGGAAGCATTGTTAATACCAACTGATCAGCACATACTCTTCATGTGAGAGATACAACAAATGAAGCTGACCTCTAACACTGTGTTAGTGATACTACTTAAAAGTTTGAGTTGCAATTACAAGCAGTTGTCTATGACTTCTGGTTTAGATCACCAGTCTCATTTGTCAGATTTCTGTATTGCACAGAGAAACGGGATCATAGATTTGCTGCACCCAGCTGAATAAGGGACATCTGAGTACAGTTAATACACAGTTCCAGTTACCCGTAACACAAGACCCAGCAGCTTTTAGCAGTTTGTTTTCTCAGTGGAAATTCAGATAGCCATTTAACAAGTCCTGTTTGGTCACAAAAGTGTTTTTGACTCTTCCTCTACTGATGCTTACATTTTGAAGAGCTTGTCAAACAGTAGCACAACTTACCCTCCACATAACCCTAACCATTGTTCCACGGATTCACGTGGGTCTGCACCCCCCTGGCTGTAAGCCTGAATTTCTCCTAAAAACACTGCAGTAAAACAGCAGTCCACCTGCAAGCCAGTGTGTGCACTTTGGTGTGGGATGCATAAGTGAAATTGAGGGACTACCTTCTGCAAGCTCTTTTGCAATCCGCTCAAGTTCTTCACGTTTCTTTTTCTCTTCAGCTTCTATTCTTCTCTCTTCTTCAGCAATAGGCTTTAGGTAGTCTGCCATTAACAGATTTGCTTTAAAACACAATTTCTAGAACCCAGCACAAAGCTCCGCGCTTCCCAGCTCACACAAAAAAGGAAGAAAAAAAACAGTTTCGTTGGTACAAAGGCACATTTCGTACGAATCTGTGACTTCAATCCAGTAAGAGCCCGTTTCTGAGGGC
>NW_009602345.1:153023-155075 GCF_000690535.1 Cariama cristata | reverse complement strand
TGCATCTTATCAGCTCCCATGGACTTGTGAACCTTCAGGTTTCTTACATGGTCTTGCACCTGATCTTCTCCTACAGTGGATGGTTCTTCATACTTCCATTTCGGGCAGTGAGAGGCAAAAAAGTCGTTGAGTACCTCAGCCTTCTCCATGTCTTGGGTAACCAGGTCTCCCACTTCCTTCCAGAGAGGGCTCACATTTTCCCTAGTCTTCCTTTTAACTCCAATGTACCTATAGAAGTTTTTCTTGCCCTTGATGTCCCTGGCCAGATTTAATTCTATCAGACCTTTATCTTTCCTAACTTGATCCCTGGCTGCTCAGACAATTTCTCTATGTTCCTCTCAGGCTACCTGCTGTTGCTTTCACCCTCTGTAGGCTTCCTTTTTGTGTTTGAGTTTGTCCAGTAGCTCCTTTTTCATCCACACAGGCCTCCTGCAGTTTTGCCCGACTTCCTCTTGGTTGGGATGGATCACTCCTGAGCTTGGAGGAGATGAACATTAAAGAGCTTTCCTGGGCCCTTTTTCCCACCAGAGCTTTGTCCCATGGTACTCCACCAAGCAGGTCCCCGAAGAGGCCAAAGTCTGCTCTCCTAAGCCCAGGGTAGTGAACTTGCTGTGTGCCCTCCTCGCTGCCCTAAGGATCTTGAACTCCACCATTTCACGGTCACTGCAGCCAAGGCTGCCCTTCAGCTTCACATTCCCTGGGGGTCCTAGTAGACAACAAATAAGCTGACCATGACCCAGCAATGCACCATTGTGGCAAAGGCCAACAGCCTCCTGGGCTGTATTAGGAGGAGTGTTGTCAGCAGGTCAAGGGAGAGGACTCTTCCCCTCTACTCAGCACTGGTGAGGACACATCAGGAGTGCTGGGTCCAGTTCTGGGTTCGCCAGTACAAAGGAGATATGGACATACCAAAGCGAGTCCAGCACAGGGCCGTGAAGATGATGAAGAAACTGGAGCACCCCTTCTATGAGGAAAGGCTGAGAGAACTGGGACTGATCAGCCTAGAGAAGAGAAGGCTCAAGTGGGACGTAAATACCTGATGGGAGGGAGTGAAGAAGAGGGAGCCAGACTTTTCTTAGTAGTGCCCACTGACAGGACAAAAGGCACTGGGCACAAATGAAAAAAAAATTTAATCTGAACACATGAAAACACTTATTTGCTGTGAGAGTGATCAAACATTAGCACAAGGCTGCCCAGAGTGGTTGTGGAGTCTCCATCCTTGGAGATACCCAAAGCCCAGTTGGACTGATACAAACTGACCCTACTTGAGCTGGGGGGTTTGACTAGATGATCTCAAGAGGACCCTACCAACCTCAACTGTCCAGTGATTGTGTGATATTTTAGTTGTGAACATTTGCTTGCATCTGATAAATAAAAAAAATGCTTTCAGGGAAATTATTACTTTAAGTGTAAAACTAGAAATACAAATAAGAAAGAAACCCTTAAAGTAGCCCCAATATATTTGTCCAGTATTCACCAGTGATGAGACCTGCCAGTTTTTAATGTTTTTTAAATTGCCACCTGGCAGATAGCAGAGATCCTCATCTGAAAGCTGTGGCTTTCAAATGGATTTTCTGTGTTGTTTACACTATGATAAATGGAAGCCTGACATACCTCCACATGCAAGAAAATGTGTTATTCCCCAGATGAAATATCTGTCTTGGTTATTTTCTGAAAGCAGCACAGGGCAGATACATATATGCAAAGCTTAAGAGACAAAGGAATTATTCTGATTATTTGTCAAACACTACCTTGTTTCTAACACGTTATAAACGAATAAACCTGTCATTGAGCTGAGATAAATTACTTGAAGTTCCTGGGAACATATTCCTGGCAACCCTTGCTTCAGAGATCTGCCCCTCCCTTGCAAAAGTTTTCCTGTTCATCTGCGATGTGCAGGGCTCGGGTCCCTTCTGGATGGCTCCTCCGTGTACTGCAGCGTTAAGCTCAGAGTTGGCACATTTTTTTCTCTCTCTCTAGCTTGCGTGTGGGAGATGTATAGCTATATAAACACAGTAGTTACTTTATTGACTTTATAATTCTCACATATAT